>NW_012267259.1:13324158-13402821 GCF_000151885.1 Dipodomys ordii | reverse complement strand
ACACACACACACACACACACACACACACACACACACACCCCTTCCAGCTCTGTTACTGCTGCTGTTTGAAGATTTCTGAAGTGGTAGAACCACAGACATGCTTGACCTGAAATAAACTTTATATAACCTACACCAATGCCATTCTGCCTTTAGAAACAACAACAAAAAATTCTCAATGAAATCCCTAGTCATCAAACTACTCAGTAAGGGAGCTGGACCTAACTGAATATCACCAATATTTTAAAATGCTTAAAATTGGTCATTCTGATAGTGAATATTTTTACAAATGAACTGTCTTAGAATTTACCATCATTCCCCAAAGCAAAGAAAAGCAGATTTGATCATAATCAAATCTGTATATGACCATGAGAGTCAAAGTAGAGGGTCATCACATGATTAACATTCAGGAAGACAAGTGCAGGTAAGACAAAGGCCATGGGAATCTCTAGAGTCCTCGCTCTGTGTGTTTTAGGTATAAAAATTGAAAACAAGCATTGTCCAACTTGAAAACTGCCTTTCTAATTAGCCACTGTGACCAAAAATAACTTCCTACTGAATTGTTGTAGCAAGATGTTAGCTATTTCCTCTAAAAATTGATATATACCATTGAAAGTTTTAGAAATAAGGCATCAAGTAAAAATATGCTTCAGAATATAACGTGTGTGTATATATAAGAAAGTTTTGCTTGGCAAACTAAGTAATATAAGTTGTACATTCTTGATTGTTACTCTAAGTACTACCTTGTAAAGATGATTTTCTCATAATATTCTTACTATAATTATTGTAGATTTAGTTTTGCAATCATCATTGTCTAGTATAGTAATATATTGCCCTTGAGTACACTGGCATTTTTGTACTACTTAAGATTTATCATTTGATTCTATAATTTGTATGCTGATAAAAGAACCCTTTCCTTTGTACCTAAGATATATATCATACACACATATCTTATATATCATATATATAAAGATATACATATATACATATTTATGCACATTTCAATTAGTAAAGTTGGTATTCTCTGTGATATGGGACTTCTCACTGAAAGCAACTGTGATCAAATCCATTAGCTCCCTGGCCCAGATAACAGCACAACCACAGACCACAACCTCCTGCCGTTAACTGGCCTAAATATGCAGGCAGGGGCCCTGGAAATGAACCACATAGCTTATAGTGCACATCTGGCTATCAAACTCAGAAAGAAAACTTTAGTAAGTGGATTACAGAGTCCATTGCAACAAAGCACAAACTACTTCCACCATGAGTGAAAAGAGGAAAAAAGAACACTGGTGTGTAATTAACCAGAAGAGACCTAGGTCAATCTAAATGTAAACAAAGTCACAAATCCCAGTCTTTCTGAACTGCTTTGGTAATAACTTACTAGCTTACGGGTTTTTTTTAATCCTTATTATTCACTCTTGTAAGAAATCTCATCTGTATCTATTTTAAATTTTAATCTGCCCTTGTATTTACCTTGAGCCAGGTATGATTTATGTGAATCCAATTAAAAAAGCACCACTTTTCAATGAGCAGTACGCAAAAGCTGAGAGCAAAATGAACCGTACAAGAATGGAAGTCCTACTGCATGCTGCAATGAAGGTATGGACAGATGTCTGCACATTCATCGGCACTGGTAATTTTATCAGTGAGGAGCCTTGCAGAATGCCAAGGGGGAAATGTTCCCAGGGCATCTCTCTGCAAGACCAGCACATTCCCAGAGGAGGCACTCGTGTATCACTGCTTGCTGCTAGTTCAGCTCTACTTGTCAGATGCTGGCAACGTGGTCACACACAGGACTCTGACCACATGCCTTTTATCCTTGTCCTCAGCTCCCCTTTCTCTAGGCACCAAAGAACATCTGATTCCTTCACCCAAGGGGTGGGGGGAAGGGAGCTTCCATCACAGACTCTTTGCAAGGAACAGATGCAAGTTAGTTATTTTAGAAGTTTCTGGAACTCCCAATTGAAGATGAGGCTTTGAAGCTTCCCAATCATAGTTTTTTCACACACACTTTTTTTTCTCTCTCTAGTGTGTGAGGAAACTAGGATGTGATGCAAACTGTGAATGCAATGGATATTAAAAAATCCTCATAAAATGCGAGAAGATTGAAATCACTGGGCAGTAAGTACTCAAAACAAAGAACAATGTTGGGGTTTATCACTTTATAAAGAATTTCTGAAAATTTTTACAAAGAAACTATTTAATGTGACACAAAGGTCCATTTGCTACTTCATAGTTGAATGCCTTCTGAGCAGTTTATATATCAGCTTTGCCACTGAAATGAACGGGAGAAATGCAGAATAATAGTGAGACTGGCAGAGAAATCGTGCTCGAGAAGAGACAGTAGTTTGATTTTTACACCAAGAAAGACTGAACCATGGCCAAGCAAATGTGCTCTCCTCTCCCTCTTCTTCATTGGGTACTAAAAGCCAGAGTCAATTCAAGGGTAAATTGCAGTAATATAGATGCTTTACAAGGAGAACCCTTTTATAAGAAAGAGAAAAGCTTAGTGCTTTGAAATCAATAAAAGTAGTCTTAAGAAGACTTGTGGATCTGTCAGCTGATGGTTAACACAATTCTAATGACCTATTGCAGCCCTTAATTGCAATAATATCTCACATTTTACGTGTACCATGCAAAGCCTTTATAGCCTTTAGTCAAGTGATAGGCTATATACCAATGACTGGTTTTTGTTATTTTTCCTTCCACTGAATCTCAGCTAGCTTTACCAGAACAAAATATTAACACCAAATGCAGCCTAACTCCTGCACTTACCCACTTCCTATCAAACAGCAATTCACTCCCAAGACATCCACCAAGTTGCACTAGTGTCTTCATGTTTTTGCATTTGAATTCATACTTTTCCAAATAATCCTATAATTTAAAAAATGGTGTTTTTAAAAAACAACAACAACAGAATATGTCTCTTTTGCACAGAGAAATCAGAAAAGAACTTGCGTCCAGAAAGTCTTCTCGGTTCTTTATAAAAGCAGTAAAATTTGCAAGTTTCTAAAAGGTTCAAGCGCAACTTCTTTTGTGTTTTTTCTTAGCTCTTTCTTTTTTACTCCTTAACAACCTTTCTTTACATAGATCCTATAAAAGCTATTTAGATGCTGCTGGCACTGTATCTAATGAACACTTTCCTTTAAAAAGGCTGCTAACTGTTACTTTCCAAAGCCCATATACTGAAAAGTTCCATTGCTCTTTATATACCATTACATGAATAACGTCCTGAACATCTGTGTGGTTACAGCTGTTCAGAAAGGTAAGTCTTACTCATAGCTAGTTCATTTACTAAATAACGTAATAAAGACACAATATTTCTTGCAAAGGTAAATCTGTTTTAAGGATACTCATGGTTCAATTTGCACTTCTCCAAAGTCCTGAGATCCACAGTCCTAGTCCGTTTTCTGAACAGTTTGCCCTAACCCAGGACTGGGTGAACTCCTGGCCAGACCTTACTCACCTCAACTGTGCCATTTAAGAAATCCGGAGAGCTAAGCATCTAAACCACGAAGGCATTCGGAACAAAGTTCCTTGTGCATCAAATCCACACGGGAAGGCTGAATAGCAGCCACTAGCCTTGGATCACGCGAACCCACGGGAAGTCCACCATGCATGCCGAGCCTCGGGTGCCCTTTTCCCAGCGCACCCCTGAGGTACACGCCGTCGGCGGGACAACAGGACACGGAGCAGAAAGGAACCCTGCAGATGCGCCACACCACCGCCGCAGAATACTAATCACCTCAAGAAGCTGAGCAGCCTTAGGTGAGTTCACGCAGGGCAAGAGACTCCAGCGCAGAAGGCTCCACCGACTCGTGCGCACCCAAGGCGCCTACTCCCTTTCAGCCTTCCTTTCTGCTCTGAAGAACCCTGGGCAACCCAGAGATGTCCCCCAAACAGTCAGGAGGTCAGGGGAGAGAGAGCCCGCTGGTCGCCCTGCTGAAGAGCAGCCCTGCCGAACGCCCGTGCTTCTGGCTGCATCTGGAGAGAGCTGGGATTTGCTGGTCTACCACTCCTGCCCGCGTCACGGCCGGCGTGTGTCAACACCGCTCCTGGGCCACGCGCCCCCCAGCGCGGTCCGCTCGCCCGCCCGCCCTGCCTGGGCAGGACCAGGGTTCCAGGCAGCACGCAGCAACTTGGAAACGCCAAGGGAACTCCACGCCGGCCCCGCCCGCTCCACTCAGCCGCGGTCCTGCGGGCAAAGACGCACGGCAGAGACGCGCCAGCCGCCCCCCCCCCCGTTCCCAGCCCCTGGCACACGCACACACACACTCACTCACTCACTCACTCACTCACTCACCTGGGGCCTCGCTGCCCTCGGGGAGGCTTCAGATGCCCGGAATCGTGGTGTTTGCATCCGACTGCACGCGCACCCAGCCTCGCGGCGCCCCGGGGCTCTTGGAGACCCTGAGCTGGCAGCCCGGTGCGCACCTCGGGCTGAGGCGCCCCCACCGCACCTGCGGGGCCCCCCGCGGGCTCCGGCGCTGCCGCTGTCTCCAATCACAGCTCACTCTGCGGGCGTGGGCACCCTGCCCAGCCAGGGGGAGTCCGGGTCCCCTCTACCTTCTCCTCCAGGTGAGGATCGGCTCCCCACTCGTGCCCCTGGGCACCTGCTGGCAGCGCACACACCAGGTCTGGGGCCACCGCGAGCGCGCGTCCCGAGAGAGGGCGACAGGTCGGGTGCGCAGCACGGAGACCACCCAGGGGCGCTGATCCCCGCCCGTACCCCAGCTTAGCGAGGTCCTAGGCGGCCTCGCAAGCCGGGGACACTACGGAAGCTCCTGGAGAGACCCGGAGGAGGGCTTTTTGGCAAAGGATCTAAAGAGGGAACCGCTTGGCAGGCACGCGCGCGGGAGCGCGCTCCCCCACCCCCGTGCACAGACACACACGCACACACGCACACACTGGCTTACACGCGCACCCTCCTCCAACTCCCTCCCGACAGATCTGTGCAGATGGATTCCTTCGCAGGAAAATAAAGGGTTGAGGATGGGAACGGCTGCCTGCAGCCCTCGCCAGGAGCTCCGCACTGTTTGCATCCAAAAGCCTCCCGCCCCCCACCTCGGAGGGGAGAGTTCGGAGACTGCGTCCCACCCCTCGACCCCCTCCTCACCCTCACCCCGAGCAGCCCCCACCTCCTCAGCCCTCCCGGGAAGCTGCGGATCAACGGAGCTCCAGAGGCCAGAAGAGCAAGTCGTAAAAGTAATCAGAACTCGCCGCGGGCTGGTTGGATAGTTGAGCCCTTCCCCTCTCCTCCGACTGCCCCAGTTCTACTCTGCGTACTTGAAGAAGGGCTGCTCCCCTGCTGAGCTCTCCAAGGCCAAACTTCCGCGGTGTGTGATATCCACGCAGGGTGGAACCGGAGACCATCTCGGGACGGAGCAGGAGCAGGAGAGTGGTTGTCTGTTAGGTACACATCGCCGCCGCCAGCTGACCTGACCCGAGCGCGGTTGGCAGTCCTCCGCTCCGATGCTCCATTCCTGCGGGTGACTAGGTGTGCTGTGACCGGGGCAGAGAGGGCGAGGAGGCCGTCCTCTGGTTCTAGCTCCCCTCTCCCCCCTCGGCGGAGGACACTTGGCCTTTTCCCCTCACTGACGCATCTTCAGCTCGGATTCTTAGCACACTGGCTCGGTGGACAGGCGCTCTTCCCTGCCAGCGCCTCGCATTTCTTGTTCACTCCAGCAGATTTGTTGTTCACCCGTCCACCCGCCCCTGACCTGTCCCTCCCCGCCTCCTACCCCGCCACCTTCTATACTTAAACAGATTTCTCAGCTAACCCTTCCAAGAGGCAAAGCTGAAATTCGTCCTACATCTCTGCTACCGTCCCTTAGCAATGTACAACGCCAAACACGAAGTCTTCCCTGATCCTGACGCATTTGAGGGTTCATCTAAGGATCTATTTCCGCTCAACCGTCAGAGATCACCCAGACTCAATTGCCTCAGACCAAAAGACCTTTATGTCTTTCTAGATCCCACCTTGATTTTTTCCAATAAAGATTTCTCGGTGAGAAACACTCTGTTTCCAGATACCCACGTATTAAAATAGTGGCTTAATTTTAAACTCTTTGACCTGTTTCTTTGAAAAAGAAAACTTTTGAAAAGGATTTTTATTAGCATATATTAGTAGCAAAACGAAGGTTCATCGTGACGTTTCTACACATGCATACCATGTATCCCAGTCCACTCCTCCCTCCCCCCTTCCTCATTCTCTACCCCTCCCTCTTCAAAAAAAAATGTCCTGTCATCTTTAGATTGTTGTGCAAAGGAGTTGCTATTCAACAATGCATCCTGATCAACGTGTGCAGTGTTTGTTACAGATGAAGCATCTTCAGTTTCTCAGACTGGTATCATACAATCTAAAATTTCTTCTTATACCCTTACATGAAATTGTCTAGCTTTACCTAATGGAGGGATTTCTGGCATGAACATTTTCTTACCATTGTTCCAGATTAAATGCTTCAGGAGGTGGCATACCGTATGAAGAAAACACACAGCGCCTGTCTTGTCAGCAGTAAATTGTTTGTGAATAAAGAGTTGAATGTGTATAACTCAAGTGGCGTTTAACCCTGAGCATGCCAGGCAAATTATAAAGTATAAAGTCAACTGGAAAAGATAATATTGTGATTAAAAGCTGTGTGCATTGCTAATTTCATTATCTAGTTTCTTTTAGTCAAAGAATATCACAAAGGGCACGAAAATGTTTGCTAACTGTTCAAATAAGTTACTCTAGTGATACTTTTCTCATTTCCCATAGTTTGTGTGTCTATTTATATTGTACCTCTGCGTAAGGGTGAATCATAATTCAGGCTTTCACATAGAACTCAGTGTCTCCCATACTACCTGCATTTCACTTCAGCAATTTCTGTGAGGCATACCTGCTACAGAGATTGAGAAAGGAGCAAAGGCAGTTCAGTTTACCAGTTCACACCATATCTGTGCATCCAACTGCTCATACTGGAGAAAAGTCTAGGTTCCTCTTAACAAAAACCACATCCCTGGAGGATAAAGGTCAGACATCAGGATGATAACAGTCACTAATGGGAGGCCTCCTTTCACCTACCAAGGTCAGGCATTTTTTCCCATGCCCTAGTACCTGGCATACACCACTAAAGGGCCAAAGTTTGAGTTCACCATTTCAGAGAGGAGTTCTGTTCATAGTCACTTGGCTCCTTGCATTCCTGGGCCAATGATAAAGCAGATCAACGTAGTGGCTAGAAAATGTGGCAGAGGGGGTTCTTCACTGGTGACAGACAGGAAACATAGCCACGTAGTAACAGGAAGTGGGCAGGGCAAGGATAGTCCACCAGTTGGCTATTGGCTTTTCCCGGGTACTACCTTCCAACGTTCCACCATTTCCCATAGTGTATTCAAAATTTGAATCCACCAATGACGTATGCCATTCTACATGAGCTCAGAGCTCACCCAATCTACTTGTCTCTGGGAATGGCCTCACAGTCCTACCTAGGTTTTACTAACCTAGTTATTTGTCAATCCAAGCAGGTTGACAATCAGTATTAACATTCACCATGCCTCTCTAAGGAGGTGGCACTTCTGTTGAGTTAGAATGATGGAAATGAGTATGCCTTGCAAAGATCTGAAGGAAGAATGATTTCTGCTGAATAAAGAAGAGTGGAATTTGCAGAAGGAGTGTGTTGGGTGTCTGTGAGAAGTGTAAATATCTAGCCAAACTGAGGATCATAAGGGATATAGTGAATGCCATGGGCAAGACCCTTCAGGGTCTTCTTGTTATTGTTCTTAGAAGAAGCCAAACATTAAGAAGAACCAGTAAGCCAGGTGCCAGTGGCTCATGCCTGTAATCCTAGCTATTCAGGAGGCTGAGATCTGAGGATCATGGTTCAAAGCCAGCCTAGGCAGGAATGTCCATGAGACTCTCTCTTATCTCCAATAAACCATTCAGAAAACCAGAGGTGACACTGTGGCACAAGTGGTAGAGAGCTTGCCTTGAGCTGAAGAGCTGAGGGACAGCGCCCAGGTCCAGAGTTCAAGCCCCATGACTGACAAAAAGAAAAGAAAAAAAAAACAGTAAGAGCTCTCTTATATAAAGTGTTGTCTATGCTTAAGGCAAAGATTTTGTTTATTGGGTTATTTCTCTTCTTTCTCCATGACTACTGGCTGATCAGAAAATCCAGTATTCCAAGAAGTACAAGAGTTAGCAACTGTTTGCAATCCCATGAAATTAAAAAAAAAAAAAGCCATCACTATGTTTGGAATTACATAACTATATGTGGAACTTCATAAAGTGCTTCCAAGTAAATATCAAGTCTCTCTCTCTCTCTCTCTCTCTCTCTCACACACACACACACACACACACACACACCTTCCTGGGTGGGGGTTTGAACTGAGGGCCTGAAGTTTGCCAGGCTGGAGGGACACAGCGCAGCCATGCCTTCAGCCTGATTTTCCACTGTTTTGTTTCGGGTAGGGTCTCATTTCCTGCCTTAGCAGATGCTTGGACCACAATCAGTGTCCTTTTAGAATTCACATAGCCACTGGGATTGCAGTTGGTCTTCGGTCTGGCACTCAATGTCTGGCTTCCCTTCTTTGGATACTGATCTTTGAACTTTCCTGCCTGTACTGTCTTGGAAACATGAAGCTCCTGTGCAGCTTGGAATGTCAGACTTCTTGAGAAGGGGTTGAAGCTTTTCTACCTAGGCTGCTGTGAACCTTCCTCTCATTCTCATCCTTTTCAGAGAGTGAGCCACAAGTGTTGGCTTCAAAGTTCAATTTCTCCAGTGTCCTGTGTAATATTACTTCATTAGTCCCACCATTCTATGCTAAAGAATTCTTTAGCTTATGATTGATTCTGTCAGCATGGGGAGTACTTCCATAGATATTGCATTTCCTAAGTAGATTTGATCCAAATAAGAAGATGTATTAGTTTAAGTTAACATTGATTTCATTGGTAATAACTAAATGACACAATTGCTATATCTGATAGCTGAAGACAGAAAACTATTGTTATTGAAAAATAAGTTAAAAAATTCTGAATATTGGAGAACTTAGAAGCGAATAAAGGTAAAAATCCCTTCCATAAGGCAAGTTATTAAAAAATAAGGCCATTTATGTTTTATTTTGAATATCTCTTTTAACATTATTCATATGTCATTATTCATATCATTCATAAAATATAATTCATAATAACATATTTTATTATATAATATTTATGATTTTTCTGGCATGCCTATATGCTTTCTTTTTTCATGTAATAAAATATTTTTCCTTCCTAGAAAGTACAAGATTTAGAATTAGAGATCTTAGCTTGTATAGTCATTCAGTCGTTTACTAAACATTTTTCCTGAACTCTCCTGCAGGAATTCTAGATGAGGGGATGGAAATGTAAGAATACATGAGATGAAATCTGTATCTTCAGGACTCTTCTAATCTTTTGTACAAATACATATATATGTATATATGCATACATACATATATGTGTGTATAGGATGTATATATATGCATATATACATATACATGTGTGTATAGGATGAATATAATGCATATATACATATACATGTGTGTATAGGATGTATATTTCACACCAGGTGATAAGCAATGTTCACAATGCCAAGTGTGGGAGCACATTAAAGGGATAAAAAGCCTTGTTGAAGACAAAGGGTTTAAAATCTTTGAGATGGACAACAGGTTTCCACTAAGTTTTTACAGGGGGACACGAGGATCAGATTTATAACAGAGGAAGGCATCCAAGCCTGGAACTTGTTGAATCATATCACTATTTGTAAGACTGAGATAGGAGAACATAGAGATTCAAACCCAGCCTGGACATTTTTTTTTTCTTTTTTTGTCAGTTGTGGGGCTTGAACTCGGCCTGGGCACTGTTGGACTGGGCACTGTCCCTCAGCTCTTCAGCTCAAGGCTAGAGCCCTACCACTGGAGCCACAGCGCCACTTCTGGTTTTCTGATGGTTATTTGGAGATAAGAGTCTCACAGACTTTCCTGTCTGGGCTGGTTTTGAATCTCAGCCTCCTGAGTAGCTAGGATTACAGGCGTGAGCCACTGGAGCCCAGTCTGGACTACACTTATTTCCAATTATTCAGCAAAAAACTGCACATAAAGGTGTGGCTCAAGTGGTAGAGCTGAAAGCAAAACAAAAACGAAAAGTGGAGCTACAGAATAAGGCCTGGTGAGTAGAGGCCTGGAAATCAAACAAACCCAGTACAGACAGACAAACACACACACACACACACACACACACACATGCAAACACACTAAGCTGACATCCCTATCAACCTTAATTCTGCTTTGGATGAAAGATGAAAAAGCAGTGTTTAGGATGTTGCAGAAACCCAGTTAAGAAAAAGTTTGGCCAAAACTATCACTGTGATATTGGTAATTTTTTTTAAAATCTTATGCATGTATTCAGAAAATACAAGAAATTTAAATATTGCCCACACAGAACTATCAATGTAGCATCACAGAATGTAATCTCGGGAGCATCTCACTGGTGAACATGATCTTTCCTAGAATACTAAACAAGAATAAAAATGTGAGCTAATACAGTTTTGCCTCACTTGATGTCCTCAAGAGTTCCTCTTTCATTATCCTAAAACTCAACCTCTGTAAAAAGAAGAAAATAATCCTCGCAGAGATATCACTCCTGAAATAACACGTCTTGAAAACATGGCGAGAACAAATAACCTGCTTAGACACTGCCAGAGTGTTTGAAGATGCAAAGATGTTTCGTGAGGTCTAATAAAGTCAGAGAAATATTTTCCTGAAAGTTACTTTGAGGAACTTCCTCCTGTAAGTAGAAGGTTAATTTGCCTTTACTGAACCTCCGTCATTAAGAGCGTACTAAACTATGTAGTCAAGAATGAAAAAAATAAAAGTCCTCAGGGATAAACTTTCTGAAAATTTCAGCCTGTAGTGCAAAGATGCAGTTAATGTTTGATTCATCTGAGACCATTAAATATATCCAACAGGAGTAGAATAAGTCTGGGCACTAGTGGCTCATGCCTGTAATTCTAGATACTCAGGAGGTTGAGATCTAAGTATCTCATTTCCAAACCAGCCTGGACAGAAATGGCTATAAGATTCTTATCCCCATCCTCAAAGCATCAGCTTTGAGGGATAAAGCCAAGCAAATAAACAAGTTCCTGAATTCACGACCCAGTGGCAGAACCAAAAAGAAAGAAAGAAAAGAAGGAAAGGAAATAAAGAAACAAGAATAAAATGAAAAAAATAAAGAATAAAACTCAGGTTGAGTTAGAAAGCAGAGGTGAGGGATATGTTTCAGTGCTACATACAGCAAATGAAGTATTTCTTATTATTTCAATTTATCCATTTATCCCCAGTTTCTTCTTTGGGCTTGTGAATACCATTTTAAGATATTGAGGGTCATTGGTCATAATCTAAAAGTAGAATTTAATTTCTGCTGTTACAAGCCAAATTTCTTGACATTTTTAACAAACTCAAATGGATAAACATTTCATTTGGACTTAGTATCTAATGCCAAGAGGGTACTTACTTATGTAACTAGAAAATGATACTAATGATAGGCAGTTGTATCTCTCTCAACTCAGAATATATGGAACACAAATTATTTTTTTTAAAGCAGCTCAAATCAAAGTTATCAGAAATAATAAAGCAAGGCCTATTTTGCTTCTTGGATTACAGTTGCTCTATAAAAACCTTAGAAAGAACATAATGCAAATTTCTTCTGCATATGGTATTATATAAGACTCTGTAATAATCCAGAGGACTTTATCTTTTGGGAAAACATGATAGTTTTATGATAATACATCTTATGTCACAAGTGCGTATTAAGTGTGTGTGTGCATGTGTGTGTGTGTGTGTGTGTGTGTGCTCTATATATCTGCTTTAATGACAGAAATCACAGTAGTTACACAGGAAGCTTCCAGGACCCTGGGAAGCGCTTGCATGTGCGAAGTATATAGAAAGAATTATAAAATTACACTGAATGTGAGATTATCAGGCAGCATTTGGAATAAGTAGATATGCATAACTCATTATGACAGATATTTCATGTATGTCTTGAGACATACATAGAAAAGGAGGAGGAAGAAGAAAATCAGGGAAATAATTGAAAAATTTCATATACAAGAAGAAAAAGGATTGAAGGAATTTTTGCGTAGATGAAATGAGGTTCTCCTCTACAACTCCTCCTCTTGTGCACAGAATGAGGAGGCTGCGTGCATGCACCCATTGGTTCCACTTGTACTTGTATCTGGGGCAGGGGTTCCCCTAATTCTTCTCCACCTAACTGTGTTTTTTTCTGCAGCAGCCCTAACTTGACTGGTCTCGGCATGGAGTTGGCTTGGCCTGGGTCCCACACGGTTTATAGTTGGTGCCACTCAATTATATTTAGTTCTCTCCTAGCACACATCGAGTGTGTGCGGAGTAATGACCCTCCTTCCAACAGCCAGATGGAGCCAGAAGAGTGCAGAGCTCTGGGGTATGAGACTTGGAGGCTAACCTCATATTTAAAAGGAAAATCCAGACGGGAAAAATGTGAGAGGAAGCTATATACCTTCGAAAGAAGGCTTTGATGAAATGCGTCCGTTCCTTTGAAGGTGAACTTTGGGAAGGCAAGTGTGCTTAATAAAATATTGAAACAGTACTTTCCTAGAAAACACTCATCTTGATGAAGGAAGGTAGTCTTTTTTATGAACTTGAACTACTTCACACACAAGGGTGAATTCTGAAGCAGTCATTATCTCTGAAAATTGCAAAGTAAATCCACCTTCCACTCTTAAATCTGAACAACTAAAAGGAAACATCACAGGCATCTTCTTTGACACCACACCTAGATTGCAGAATGTTACTCTGAAACCCAAAATTGAGGGATAATGAAAGTTTTAGTTTTCATATACTAGAAACAACACACACACACACACACACACAGACCTCATGAACAAAGCAAAGTATGATATGAATACATCCCAACTTATTTCTGTGTTTGTGTGAAAATAGGTTTTGTTGGAAATTAATAATCATTATGGCATGTTTATTTAGTTAATACTTTTCACATTTATCATCTACAGAAGCATATGCTAGTGTGTCATGTACAGATTTCCTTCTGTATATAATTGTGAATAGAAGTAAAGAGCCTCATTAAGCAAGTAAATTACCAGGGAGGCCCAGACATGGTAGATAATTGGGCTCTGGACCTTATACATGGAATGACCTATATAATACATCTTTGAAGACATTTAAGCATGGTCTCATATTATCAGTGATTAAACTAAAATTCAGAAAGGTAAAGGGATTGATTCCTAATCTCATGACAAATTTCAAATGTGCAGTTGGGAATCAACAAACCAACATTCCCACAGACCAACATATCCAGATCTCATTATTTGAAGATTATATGTATATTTTGCATTTTAAATACTAAGGAGACCTTTTGTTTACATTTCCTAACTATTCTAAAATTTGGAATAGGAATGTAATTATATACTTCCTCATTTTTAATGTTATATTTCATGGCTTATTCTACTGTGAATTTATAATTGTAAAAATTAGATACATGATCATTCTATAGACGTGACTCATTATGCTTTAACATTTTATTTAAATACTAAGGTAAATCACAATCCTTATTCTTAGGAGAATATGAATGGAAAGAGTCACTTCAGTATATTTTGAAGAACTAAAAAGAAAAATATGTTACACCAAGAGGGTCATTTGGTTTCAGAATCCATACTGAGTACTAAGTCAGCCTCTTTTTGTACAAAATACCAAGTTGTTTCCACCTCAGTATTAAACAATTACTGTAAATAAGTATACACACGGGTTGTTTCATAGCAATGTTGTTCTATGATGTCTTATAAGATGGATGTTATTCTTTATCATACAATCTTTTCCCTATAGATTTAGACATAAATCTATTTATAATTTTCTAATTAGTTCTCCATAAAGTTTATTAACTCCATATTGGCATTGGGAGTTTGCATTAAATGATGAACAGTGATAGGCATGTCAGTATACCAAGTGTTAAAGGTAAGATACAGAAATAAACAACTACGAAAGATGTCCTGTGCTGTTCATTTAACTATGAAAAACGATTATATATTCTTATTGTAATGAGTGGAAATTGTCTATGATGTGTAGGTGAACAGAAATCTCGTTCCTATAATCAATAAGTACATGGGTATTAAAATTCTTTTTTATTGGTATCCTTTTAAGACACAAAGATGGGGCTGGGATTTAGTGCAGTGGAAGAGAACTTGCCTGACAAGGTCCTGAGTTCTGTCTTCAGCTCTGGGGAGAAAAACAAAAAACAAAAAAAGAAACAAAGAGAGTAAGAAATCACATACATAAGCCGCATATTTTCTTATTTACATGAGAAAATACAAGGATTGAAATAGAAAACTACTCATATAATACACCCACCATGCAAAAAATCCAAAAAGATAATTCAATATAAATATAAATACATGAACAGGGTAAAATAAACAGAACACATTCCAGGGGATATTTTGTTTTAAAATGTGGAAAAAATTCCTAGAAAGATGCTAATACTTGATTTTAATCTGAGCATACTAAAAATAAGTTATTTGAGTGAGAAAGGTCATAATAACAGATACGAAAAACCGTTGTGCATAAATTCCTTTGCCCGTCACTCACTGATACACTGAGTCTGAGATCTATACACTACAAGGAAATGTAAGTGATACGTAACTTTTTTGCAATTAAGTCCACTGAACACTAATTGGGGACTTATTTTTTGCTGTTTCATCAGAAATTTTAAAAAAGGAGAAAAAAAACCTTTTAGTGTGTGTGTGTGTGTGTGTGTGTGTGTGTGTGTGTGTGTATGTGTGTGTATTTTGATATAATTCTCAAAAGAACTCAACTGTTTGTGAGTCCGCATGACCCTTTAGTGGAGATCATTTCTTTCACCTTTTTCAAAAAGACGTCAGCCCCTTTCTGAAAAGTTATTGTCCTCAGCCATGGTCCTTGTGAAAGCCAACAGATATTGCTAAGATGATTCCAGTCTATGTTCTATCCTGTTTCATTTTTAAAGGAAGAAAACCAAGAGAGAAAAGAAGGGAATGGTTGGGGGAGGGAAGAATGAGAGACCAAGCTTTGCTTTAAATCACTGGACCATTTTACACTTCAACAAATCTGTTTGCACATGCTCTGCTGGCCTGGCAGAAAGGGCTGACGATTTTACGTTCGGCTTGAGGTCAGTCCTAATGTCATGTTCAGTGGTCCTCAGGACTTTCTCATGAAGCAGCTGCCTCTGATTGCCAGAACAAATTGAGGTGATTCAAGCCACCAGCAGGGCATAAGTATAGCTTCAATTCACTTTGAAGAAAGGTAAAATGCTTAGAATAGACCCACTGGGGCTGCCTACAATAAACCATAGGATTAGATTTGATACACTCAATATTAAGAAATGGCCTTATTGAAAAGTAGGCTCTAATGATATCAGAAACTACAAGATAGTTATATAAATAACTAAAATTTCAGGACTTGACATTTATTAAGTTACACTTACCTACCAAATGCCCTGTAGGTTGGTATCTTCCTAAATAACTCTCATTGGATTCTCCATATATAACTGTTTAGGTGCAGAGGGCACATAGAGAAAGCCTGGTGGGAAAGAAGAGAAAATATCCACTTAGCAGGAAGTAGTTTTCATCAGTGAGAGTTAGGCAAAGCCTGATACAGTGTCTCTTGATATCAGCATAGACCTGCATGAGAAGTTTAAAACAAGCAATTCAGACTTATATCAAAAGCAAAATGGTAGAAAACCTGTGTCCAAATAGTAGCAAAAAGGAATTAAATGGGAAGTAGTACAAGTTCACTTATATGACATTTTTGTTTTCCAATCAGGTCTTTTGATATGATTAAATAAAGACATGTAAACACTCCTGAATTAACAACCTCATATTGACTATTAAGATAAAATACTCCTGATACATTATTGGATAAGAATATTGGAAATATTATTGAAATTCAGGCGAGGTTCCTTCTCTTCTTTGATGGTATTATATTTCTTAAGGAAAGAGCATCCATCTTGTAGTGTTCAGTCTCTACCCGTCACCATGGTGTTAAAGTTCAGGAAAATGATTCCCAGAAGCGCATGCTATCCCATGTACCTCAGTTCTGCGTAGTGAAGATTTGTCCTATGTATATGTAAAACTGCTGGCCCTGACATTTCTTGTCAGTGTGAGTATAGCTTAGTAAAGTCTTACAGAGCGTGGATCCCAATGGACAAGTAAATTTTGTTTAAGTGATACCCCACTGAGTATAATGACACTATAAATACATGTATACATTTTCTATTTATTGAACATTTTTTTCCAATTCTCATTAAGCACACAATATATGTGTCGATAACAATGGGGAAATAGTTTTGTCAAAGGTATCTCAATTGGACTTTGCTTTATTAAGCAAAACCTGAGCTTTACCTCAGTTCCATGGCTACTGAATGAAGGTTGGCCCCAAGGTTTCTACAAGGATGATGTCATCAATTATCTCTAGTCTTTAGAGATGAAATCTCTATCTATATGCCACTTTTATTTTTCCTATATGTAGCTCTTTGCATGATGGGCTATTTAAATATTTTTCAATGTGCTTCTTTGCTAGTAGTACATGTTAAAAAGTGTTCTATGTCTAGAGGTCATGCATGCATATGGTAGAGTTCATATTGACTTTGGAATTTATCCACACAAGATACAAGTAGAAGTAGCTCTACAAAATACATACACATTAATAATGATGATAGAGCATAGTATCTCCATTTGGAAGACAATTACACTGCTAACACTAAGGTGCTATTCATAGCACCTTACAAACATAAATTCAGTGTATTGATGTGCAATATTGCAATCAAGAGGGTGGATGGAGACACAATGAAAATTACGGTGAAATTTATTTGAGGTAAGTTGTTTGGGACTGTTACTTATCATGGGAAAAACCAGATATTTGGCACAGGAAGATGGAACTGATGATTTTATTTTTGAGACAGCATCCACCTGTTGGGGGTGTAATAGTTTGTCAGAGAAAACTGCCCTGTAGCTACTAAAAAAGAAAAGTATATTAAACCTTTTGTTTTTGTTTTGTTTTAGAATAATACTTCAAGGTTTGCAAAATGTTTAACCCATGTAACTCTAAGCAACGGGATGTGAGTGAGAGAAAAGAATCCTGCAGATAATTATCCCTTCACAAGAGGAAAACGAGCATCTGTAGTTCTGGTATGCTGGCTGGGGTAGAGTTGCACCAATGATCAATCTTCATGCATGGGGCAGAAGCTGCTCTCCAGATGGGTCCGGAGACAGTCGCCCCTGGGATTGTGAAATTAAGTGTGTGAAGGGAGGGTTATTCCTCTTAGTGAGACATCTGGCACTGGCTACCACACTAGATCTACCCTCTGTCAGTTCCAGAGTGGTAAATAACCCTTATCATTCCCACAAAGAGTTCCCAGTACCAATGAAAAGAATATGACCTTTACTTTCATGCAATGTCCAACAATTCAGTTAGAAATTCTTGAGTTTGCACAGAACTCCCAAAGTATGGGAGGGAAAAGAAGAATTGCCTGATTATCAATTCCAATTCTTACTGGTTTTTATTATTTCTTAGTAATATATTTAAAGAAATGTGCATATTGCCTAAGTGATTAAAACTGGCATCTCTACATTGATATTGATGTGTCTCTGAATAGAATGTGTTTTTCAGATATATTTGAACTGGGCATCCATATCCACGGGTGTGATGTGGACAGGACGCTTTGTGAAAGCTCTGTACTCCTCCATTTTCTGATGCTCCCTGCACAGAGAGTCTGCAAAGCCCACATCCAGAATTGCAGTGAGATTACATGGGAGATACTGCAGAGCCTCTGCCGGCCTCGCTCACTGAAGTGCCTGAGATATCCAGGGCCTGCTTACTATCTCCTTCCTACTCCAAGGACAAATGACTCTGGATTCTCAATCATCGCAGCCCGCACCAACCATTTCCCTTTCCAAATAGTCTCCCATTTCTTGTTTTAAACTACCACATGTAACTTTTTGTGATTGAGTGATCCAAGTGTTTGCTCCATTCCACATGCAGATTTCTTACAAATAGGTTTGCAAATATTTTCTCCCTTTCTATGGCTTGCATTTAAATATGTATGTATATATACACACACATATATATATATATACATATATATATATTTACTTGTCCAAAGAAGTTGCCATTTAAGAAAGCAGCTTCTTTGAAAAAAATTATATGAAGTGAAATAATTTCTGCCCAGAGAGAGTAAGGTTGCATATAGAAGCTGTGATGAACCTAAAAATCTATACACATAAACAGGCTGAGTGTCTTGCCAGTGGTTAAAAATGTATTAACTAAAATATGGTAGATTCAAGAGACAACTCAGGATAATTCCTTGGGGAAAAAGTTAAAGCCCAGCAACATAAGTGCCAAGAAATAAGGTACTTGCAAGAGGTAGGGTAGGACCAAGAGGAGACGTTTAGATGGACGAAGAGGAGAAGGTACAGGGAGGGGAAAAGCAGTGAAGGAGTCGACGTATAACCTACAAAACCTCCATAAAGAACTCAGAACCTAAAAACACAAAGGCAAAAAGGAATGACCGGGAGCTCTCATAATACTCTAAGTGAAAATATTTCTTTAAAAATTTCAGCACATAAACTCAATACATAGCATATTAAGTCTCAATACCTAGAATATTTTATATAGCATTCCTGCACTCATGAATATTAGTTAATGTTCAACATGAAGGCTGACATGCCGTAATGATGTAGCAGTTCTCCTTACCTTCATGTATTTAGTATGCCTACAAAGGTGATGATTTTGAAAACTGATTTCTCCACTAAGGATTCGGGTGATACCATCTACTAGCAATATTCATTTGAGAAACTCACCGGCCATCAGTTTTCTCATTAGCATGATGGTGACAATTATAGGCTTGTGCCATCCACCTACATATGATGTCACATAGGGAGAGGTCTTTGAGAATCTCTGCTGTGTGGTGTACACTCCAAAATGCCATCACTTCAAGATTTGATTCCATTCTTTTGTCATTCCAAGCTAGAAGTGATTTCTATACACAGAAAAAAAAAGTCCTAGCAATAATTTCTTTAGAGCAGTTTATGCATTGTTAGTACCCTGGAGAAATTGAAATAAAAGTATGGAGACAATGTGCTACTGGATATGCATTTTGCATTTGCATTTCCTCAAATGAAACTGTACATAAATGAGTCTCTTACCTATTCATTCTTCTGACTGGAAGTTGCTCATTCATCTTGGTCCCTCTTTCTGACTTCTGACTAGATTATATGTGGAAGTGTTATATGGCAAATAGCAACCCCATGGTGTAACCAAAGTTTTTGCTTTTTCATGAATTTATTTATTTATTTATTTTTGTCAGTTGTGGCGCCTGAACTCTGGGCCTGGGTGCTGTCCCTCATCTCTTCAGCTCAAGGCTAGCACTCTACCACTTGAGCCACAGCACCACTTCAGGCTTTTTCTGCTTATGGGGTGCTGAGGAATTGAACCCAGGGCCTCATGCACGCAAGACACACACACTACCACTGAGCCACCTTCCCAGCCCCTCATGAATTTATTTTTATCATTTAAAAATCCTGTACCTGCTGTGTGCTGGTGGCTCACACCTGTAATCCTAGCTGGTCAGGAAGCTGAGATTTGGGCATTAGAGTTGTAAGCCTGTTTAGGAAAGTCTGTGAGATTCTTACCTCAAGTTAACACCAAAAAGCTGGAAGTGCATCTGTGGCACAAGTGGTAGAAAAACAGCCTAGACTGAAATAGCTTAGGGACAGTACCCCAGCCCTGAGTTGTAGCCCAGGAATGGTACACACACACACACACACACACACACACACACACACACACACACAATCTTTTGTTTGTTTCTTTATTTTATATAATTTTTTTATTGGAGGATATTGTACAGAGGAGGGGTTACAGTTACATGAGCAAGATAATGAGTACATTTCTTATCAAGCATTGTTGCCTTTGTTTTCCCCCTGCCATCCCTTCCCTCCCATCTCCACAACTACACTCCCTCCCAACTCCCGCCTAAATTGTAAAGTTCATTTCTTGACATAAAGACTTGTACATGTCATTGTTACAATGGGTCCACCTGTATCCTTGTTTAAACATTTTGTTTTTTCCCTTCCCCTCTCCAAATTATACCAATATCAAATACCATGAGAACAGGGGTTATACCATGCGGGAGGGACATACACAGCAACAAAAAAAAATCATGTGGTAGGCAATGTTATACATATTGTATTCACTAGAACATGCGGCCCTTTAAATCTGATTAACTTGTCTGACAATAGATTGGAAGACAACACCTTCCCCATTCAGAAGGAAATGATGTTATGTATAATTCAATCCAAGATGGCTTACAGACCCCTTCTCACTCCCTGGATTTAATTCCTGTGGTTTATGCCACCAGAATTCACGCCAGTGAGTCTCTCTTTGGAATAGTCTCTCTTGGTCCACCTTACACAGATACTGCTACTGCAGCTGAAAGCAGCTTCAAACTGGGAGGTGATTTTAAGCCAGGGGAATTCGTTCTTGAGTTTAGAATGATTTTTTTTTCCTTTATTCCCTCACTTGTGTATGTTTTAATTTTCAGACACTTGAAATATACCGTTTAATTTCACAAGATTTATAGCAGCTGTCTCCTTCTGGAAAGGGTTCCCGAGGGATTCTCTCAGCAAATGAAACCTGGGCCCAACATCACACTTTGCATGCCACCGGGACATCAGTAATAAAACTCAGCAAAGAACAGTCAGGAGAGAAAGCGAAGCCGGGCGAGAAACAACGCGGCAGGAAGCAGCGGCCCCGATGATGCGAGCACACCCACCTTTTTATGGGGATTCATATGAAACTATTACATTCCACGTATAACGTCCCCTCCACCACGGATGTCAGTACTGGTGATGCTCACCAGCACAGTATTTCTGTCTGCTTTGGGTTTATGATTGTAGTCTTTATTGCAAGATCTATCAACTCTGGAAGATTTTTCCTTTTTCTTTTTGTCAGTCATGGGGCTTGAATTCAGGCCTTGGGCCCTATCCCTGAGCTTGTTTCCTCAAGGTTAGCGCTCTTCCACTTGGAGCCACAGCTCCACTTCCGGCTTTCTGGTGGTTACTTGGAGAAGAGTCTCAGAGATTTTCCACTTTCCTGCCTCAGCTGGATCTGAACCAAAATCCTCAGATCTCAGCCTCCTGAGTAGCTAGGATGACAGGCGTGAGCCACCAGTGCACAGCTTGGAAGAATTTTAACAATTTTATAAAAATGGTTCTCTTAAAAAGAATATCAAATGAAGGTAAGAAAATGTAAATATTACAGAGAATAATGCATGGTACACATTCTTAAATAATTCACAGCAACTGCTGACAAGATAAAACACATCTCAGGTAACCAATCATATATATATACATATATATATATATATATATACATATATACATATGTGTGTGTGTGTGTTCTCCCCAAACAGCAGCGGGTGTCCTGAGTACCCCAGGTAGCTCTGCCATCATTTCCAGAAACATCTGCCCTTGCCCGACTGAGGAGAAACAGGACCTGTGGTGCTTCTGGCTCTTCCTAGATTTATAAAAGGACCATCAGGGAAATGCCAGGCCAGTGTGAAGGCAGGCCCATCCCCCTGGGTTATGGATAGAGTGACTCTACTCCCTAGCTTCCCGGAGACGGTGTTGGTTATACCTCCTGATCTCAAATTTTGTGAACTGTGCATTTTGCTCACCAATATGATCTGATATTGAACTCTGAATTATAAGCTCACCTTGGCAGGATGACAGTACTGAGCCAAACACACCACCGTGTACTTTATCTCCTCCTGACCTTCACTCTGCCAATGGTGGCAATTACTGTGACGTAATTCATAAAAGCTGCAATCAATGAGATGTTGGAAGCCTGGAAGGAAGAAATTCTATCCATCTCCAAAAAAGCGTCATAGAATGACACCTGCAGATTCATCATAGTTCAAGGGTTGGCTCAAAGTCTAGGAAGCTTAGAGACCTGATTTATCAACGGAGCAGAAGCAGGAGTGGTCTCGAGCGAAACTGGCTCCAAAAGAACAATGCTCACCGGTTTATCAATTTATAATGAGCAATCTAATTGGAGAGGGAAACAGATACTCCACCTGCAGGCATGCCACGTGGACAGCCGCCCTGCCATTAGGCTGATACTCGGTGAGCATGAAGTCACAAGGCGCTTTGTGAGTTATGCGATTTAAATGTATAAAAACATCAGGGTAAAGCTCCCAAGCGTCTAGCCACATGGCTTATTATTCACTAGTGCTTTCAAATTTCTTCCCAACTTTTCTTTCTTCATTCCTCTGGGAATGTGAATCAGGTGTTTTTGCTCCTTTGTTTGCTTGTTTATTATGCTATTTATTGTACTCCAAGTTTCTATCTTATCTGAGACCCATTGTCCATTCTATTTCCCTGGAGCTGGTGGATTCGTCAAGTGAGCTGTGGAGCCGCTGCTAATGTCCTGCTTCCTCCTCCAGACTCCAGCCACAGCAGTGTGAGAATGCTGAGTAGAAACACGGCACTATAATTGTCAGCTGGCAAAATGGTGGATCAGGTCTTCTTGCTTCCTTTAACAAGTCAACCTATTTTCTGTATTTAATTATAAAAATCAATTCGCTCAAAACCTTTATTTGCAACTACACTTTGTCTACCTGGCTCTCTGGTTTGGTGCCTACCTAGCTGAACCCATGAGGTCAGCTCATCCGACAGCGGCCACCTGCTTCACCACTACTACCTGTTCCTTGAAGTAAGTACTCACTGTGTATAGGAATTTGTATTTTGGAGGTGCTTGATCTAGCTACAAAGAAAATTTAGGAATTAGTTTATTATAAAATGTTCCTAGAAGCCTTGATTGTGTTTATTTTTTAAAGCCTGTAACATTAGATGTGTGTATGGAAGTAATTAAGGTACATCATTATTGTAGTTTCCCAGTTGTACACAGTAGACATTCGCTGTTTTTGCTGAATGATCTATTATTCCTCATCCCCGAGGGAAGCATGATAAACTAGGTTAAATGCAGCATGGGACAGCACAGTCTTAGAGTTGGTTCCATCTATTTTATCTTTCTATTGTATCTTTGGTTATCCTGTTTGAAGGAAAAGGACAAATAAAATATGACCAGCACACACACACACACACACACACACACACACACACACACACACCACACACACACACACACCCCTCAATGATTACAGTAACTTACTTTTACCGTATATTAGAATTAGGCTGTCATGTAGGAGCAACTTTATTAATGAGTGCATATACCTTGAACAAGACAAAAATCATAGGAAAACACTATAGGCATTTAGTAATAGGAAAGATTTTAGGAAAGATTATTGTCCTCAGACTATGTAGGAACAAGTGCCTTCTTAGCACCAATCTGAGATATGCATATAAATGTGCTCTATCCTGCATCTCTTCTGTGAACAGTATCACATGAAACTGTATCTTCACCCACACTGGGTGGTATAAACAGCTGGATTGTATTGACATGGCATAGACACGAGACACTTAAAAAATTATAGCTTTCTTTTGGCAACATTTTTCTGTCTACAGATGAAGTTTACTTTGATCTTGATACCTCCAGGATTCAATTACTTCTTCCAAAACCAAGATGGACTTTTGAAGCACTTCCGAACTCAGCCATTGTTGTACAATCATGACAGCTGATATCCACAAATGGTATCCATTTCTCCTAACGTTGATGATTCTTATTGTGAGAAAAGCGTATTACTAGGATTCCCAGTGAGTTCATCATCTACTCTAACAATTTGCCAGCTTACTGAACTCGCCTTCCATTGCTCCTGGTATCACCAGCCCAGGGAGCCTCTTATGTCACCTTAGCCCCTTTGATCTTCCTTAGTCCTTTTTCATTGACAGCAAATGTCACGTTCTTCTTTCCTGTCCCTCCTCACTCTTGCAATTAGTACTTAGCTATAGTCTTGTGTTGTCATCCCACTGTTAGACTTTGAAGGAAGATCCAAATTAGCCTTACTCCTTGCATAGGTTTCTTGCCTTCCATCACATTTATCTTTTACATTTCCAACTATCATTTTCCTGAACTAGTTGAGTCCCTCTGTGCCTTCCCCTCAAAACTGCAGTGTCCCTTTATCACTGAGGAAGTCAAACTGGCATTCCTTATGATTGCATCCACATTCTGCCGACAGGATGGCTTTCAGCTCTGGCAGGAAGTACACCTCGGATTGGGTATTTATCATTCCGAGCATAGACAAATTTTTATGCCAATTAACTGTGCTTACATTGTTATTCTCCTACAATATAAATGCCCATTCAACCTTCAAGCTCCTCTTCAAATGTTATTTGTGTAGTTAGGCATTCTCTGATCATCCTTGTAAGAATTGTCTCTCTCAGTGCAATTCCACAGAGCTTGTGCCTAATGCTTGATGCCTATCCAAAGTTTGCCAACAAGAAACAAGATGTCCTAAAGAATGTGATGGTGTCTTCTCAGCTGCATGTTTTGACAAGCAGCTGTCCACAGTGTGTGTGTGTGGATAGTGAATGTTACCTCTGCAGATTTTCAGAAGGTTTAGTGAGGTAGCAATATTAGTTTTGCATTTTCATTTCATTGTTTGCTATATGCTTCGAAGCCATGTGGGATTACATAAGATATAACAAACTATTCCAATCCTGGTAGGCACAGAAATGCTTACATGTAGTTATGGAGAGTGAGAGGGAGGGAGAGGGAAAAATATTGTAGCAATGTGAAACCTTGTTTCTCCAACCTCCAAAACAAAAGATGTCTAGTCAATAATGAGTCTAATTTTGTGCCAATAGGAAATATGCCAAAATATTCAATGATTTCTCTCATCAAGGGTATTTCATAATGGTTATTTAGTATTCAAAATGGAATTGACAGGTACTAAATTCACAATAATTACATATTGTCAGTAGTACATCTTCACAGAAAATAAGTGAGAGCTTGGTGTGGCAGTGCACACCTGTAATCCCAGCACATAAGAGATGAAGGGAGGAAGATAAAGAGTTGGAGACTAGCATGGCTATATAGCATGACTTGGTCTTTGGAAAAATTAGAAAATAATAAAGGAGAAAGATTAGAAAAAAGAAAAAATTAAGGAGAAGATGAAAAATACACACGAAGGTATGTTCAAAGTCACTGACTATAAAGGAATGTCAAACCAATCAACACTGACATTCCACCTCACTGCAGTTGAGAATAGCCATCATCAAAAACACAAACCAAAACAAATTCTGGGGAGGATGCTGCCACAGGGAACCTCTAATACAACATTGGTGGGATGTAAACTTGCTCAACCACTTTTGAAAGCCACAAAACTATACACACAAGTACTCTACTACTCACCAATTAAACTTCCAGGCATTTATCCAATAGAACACAAACAAAGCGACACTAAAGCCACCACCACAACCATGTTCACTGAAGTGTTGTTTACCTAACCAAGATATAGAACCAGTCTCAATGGATCAAGAATTCTAGCCACCTATTAGGAAGAATGATATTGTACAATTTGTAAGGAAATGGAAAGACATGCAAAAAATTATATTAAGCAAAGTAAGCCAGACCTAGAGAAACAAAAGTTGTATGTTTTCCCTCGTTTGTGTTAGTTAGAATGTACTTATAAATCTATAAGTAAACATACTAGGTGTTATGCAAGTGGTTACAAATGAATTAACTGAAGTGTAGACTTTAAGGCAAGTTCAATAAGCGTCAGGGAATTGTTACTTGCAAGAGCGAGGGTAGAGGCAAAGAGAGAAAGGGAGATTTATTCAGGGAGGAAGGGGGAAGAATGCAGTAAGGGTTCAGTGTATATTCCACAAAATTAAGAAAAATGAGGGAAGAAGTGGGTAGAAGGTAGTAAAAACTTTAAAGGTAGTGACACAGATCAAGATGCATTGTATTAATAAACTTCTTTATTAAATGGCAAAAGGAAAATCAAGACAGATCTTACAAAATAAAATGAGGGAAGAGTTGGGCTGAGAGCATGAGTACAACTGTTGAAAGAGGTGATGTTGATGAAGGTATATTGATGTCATAAACAGCTTCATTAAATGGCAACTCCTTGTATAACTACATAAAGATAATACGAATACTTTACAAAGAGAACATGCAAGCCAAGAAAAAGAAAATGAGGGAACTATGTTAAATTATAAGAAAGTGATATATATTTCAATATATAAATGCTTCTAGGGCCAACATTCCTCCATCAAATATCCAAAAAGTCAGCCATGAGAATGCACTGATTGAGATGAATTTTGGGAAAACAAAATTATGTTTGTAGTTCTAGAAATCCTATTGCTGTCTGGGTTCTATCTCAGCTATTCGGGATAGGAAGTAAAAGATTTGTGGTTCAGTGTCACAATGTGGAAAAATTTAGCAAGACCTTAAAGTCAGGGTAGGTTTATACCTCCACAATACAATAAAGAGAGATAATTGGATTTCAGTAACATGTTGACCTAGAAAAGTGATAAACCATTTTGGAAAAAGAAATGAAAGCAAAAAAAAGGCTGGAGGCGTGACTCAAGTGATAGAGTATAAGACCAAGTAGAAAGTAGGAGACCATGAGTTCAAATCCCAGTCATGCAAATGAATGATTAATAATAATAATAATGACAAATCCATCACTGTGTTTCTTTTAATCCATTCACAAAGAAGCTCAGAATCACCCAAGTCTTCACCCTTTTGAGTCCATTGTTCTTTATGCATGAGAACTCTATGTGTAATCAGACTCATAGAACCATAACATTTAGCATTGGTGATACACTAATATGTCTTACAGTTCACTACACTCATTTTGCAAGTGGAGAAAATAAGCTTCTAAGAGGCTAAAGGACAGACACCAAGACCTTTCAGTCCGTTAGAGACTGGAACCCAGGCCAGGTACCTTCAAGCACAGAGCACATTCAGTCATCACTCATTGCCTCGTGAATACCTGGTGATTTCACTCCCACAGCCCCATGCTGGGACACAACGCCGCCTCAGATCCCTTTATTTCCTCAAATAATGACCCCAGTGACCCTGTGTATACACTGGTAGTAACCTGAGGAGCCAGGAGAGACAGAAAAATTTGTATATCCTTATCTAAATTGGCCACTAGATATGTATGTACCTTTACTCAACAGATCTGTTTATCTATCTACCTGCCATCTATCTATATTTACTTTTAATCCGTTTTCTAGGTGAGCTGGTATGATTGTAAAGTATGGAACTGATTTTCCACATGAGCCTGTTTGTTTTCTCAAGCACATGATTATGATAATTATTATAATTATCTATTCAGTGATCTGTACCACAGGAATAAAGAGCAGGAGTTGCCGCTCCTTCATTTTCCTCGCCGTCCAGCACTTGGAGGAAGGCACTTTGTAAACTGTACAGCAGTGAGCAAGCCCAGCAACTCTCGACGTCCCCTGACTTTTCATTTCATAGTTCTAATGAATACATCATGGCACCCCCTCCCATTCAGCCATTCAGTTCATGGCTCATCCTGGGTGAGTTTGCTTTTGCTGCTATACATTGCAAAAAAAAAAAAAAAATCAAAGTAAAACAAAATAAAACCCTGCATTTCCAAACTATAAGTATTGAAATAAAAGAAATAGACATGGTTATATCTTGATAGACAATGGGGTTTGTGCTTCAACAGTCCTAGTGGCATTAACACTACAATGCATAGCTGCTACCCTGGCTCTTTCCTTGAAGCCTCAGTCCCTTTATGGTGCTCCTAGCATATCTCTTGGTGCTCCTCCCACCTCCACTGCCCATCAGGAGGGGCCATCATTATAACATCTTTGTTCATGGGTGTATCATCATTTACAAATAAAACAGAACCACAGGCATGTTCATATGTTGCTTTAAGAACATTGCATTAGTGGCAACATTGAATACAGCCCATTTTACTACTGAAGACAGTTTTCAGCTTTTCCCCAACCATTTCTAATAACCTCACAAAATAGGATTGTATACAGCAAAGCTGAGTGTTTTGTGTCTATGCTTATGCATGAGCCACTCTACTATCCAAAACAAAAAAAAGGAAGAGATTTTTTTTTTTTGGAAATACTTCATCTTAAAGTTGATGATAAACATGAAGGAGATGTCTTGGCTATAAATGATTTTCCTGGCAACAGACAAATGAGAAGCAAAATTGAAAAGGAAAAGAAAAGTATCATTCAACATTGGCTCTGGTTCTTTTTTAGCATTGTTTGTGCCAATACACCTACACCACTCTCTTCATACTTAAAGGAGAATCGTGTTTCTTTGACAAAGGAAAACAATCTAGAAATACGAATAAATGTTTTAATTTTAATTCAACACTGATGTATTTATAGTATTATTCTCTTTGGGGTTGCTTCCACATGTTATACAAACACTTATAAAAGAAGTCTCATGTTTATAAATCCTTGAAATCTAAAGGTATGAATTTTATCACTACAGCTCAACTCTCAGGCTCCAAGTCACTTAAAAAGTGTTTATTCCAGGGCTGGGAAGGTGGCTCAGTGGTAGAGTGCATGCCTTGAATGCCAGAGGCCCTGGGTTTGATTCCTCAGACCCACATAAGCATAAAGAAAAAAGCCAGAAGTGGCACTGTGGCTCAAGTGGTAGAGCACTAGCCTTGAGCTGTAGAGCTGAGGGACAGCGCCCAGGCCCAGAGTTCAGGCCCCACAACCGGACCCCCCCCCAAAAAAGTGTTTATTCCTCTTGAGTATAATATCTATATAATGTACTGATTTACATTCTTCATAGATAGCAGCACTTTTCCCATTCTAAGGAAAATCAGACGAGGCATAAATTCTGCAAGAAATCTGGAGGTAGAAAATGGTTTGTCTGTTTTTAAACACGAACGTTTGCTCTTTCCCTCTTTAAGCTCTCCAGCAAAAGGCTAATTCCCACTCATTCTCTGTCAGTGATTATAGACACCAAACGACCACAATTATGCTGCTGCATATGAATATGGAGTTTGATGAGTGTAACTACAACAATCACAAAGCAATAGAACTAAGAAGAAAAATGTGATAAACTATCATTTTTTTAAATTGCCACACTGAAGCAAAATTATAACATACATGCTCAGAAAGACAAAAAATGCCCAGCGGATAAGAACTGTTGGAGAGGAAAAAATGGTATTATAAATTACAATAATTTGGTATTTTACCTTTTGTTTTCTTGTACTTTTTGAGTCCGGGTCTTACTTTGAATCCCAAACAGGCCTTGAACTCCTGAGTCTTGTTCCTCAGCCCCTGAAGTGCTGGGATTGCATCTGATCACCACTATTCATATTCATTATTTTTCAAATGAATAATTGTGTTTAGTTCTTAGGCTCTGGGTGTGAGAGGGGGGGAGAGAGAAAGCAAGAGAGACTGAGAGAGACAGAGACAGAGAGAGACAGAGGGAGATAGAGAGGGAGACAGAGAGACAGACAGAGACAGAGACAGAGAGACAGACAATGACAGAGACAGAGGTATAGACAGAGACAGACAAAAACAGAGACAAAAACTTCCCTTAATTTATAGAAAAGCATATGCAATTGCTAACATATTACAGAGATGTGTAGATAATACGAAATTCAGATCTTAGCGTTTCAACTCGACCTTCAGCTTTGTCTTCAGAAAAGTTCCCCCACAAACTTGTTCCTAATCTTTATGGATACTTGCCAATGGGGTTCCCGGTCTCCTTTGAAGTGTGCTCTTTGGCCCCACCCAGTGGCAGTCTCATGAATAGCCACTGTTCCCCTGAGTAAGAGAAACCCTCCCTGGCTTAGATTTGTACTCCATACACAAGGGCAGAAGCTGTCCCTGTGGCTCACGTTGGTACATGCGGCTATTGTCTGCAGCGATCATGCTGCCATCTGCCCTGAGCTGGGTGCAAATGCTCAGATTGCCAGCAGCTTCGGGGCGGCCACCTGCTCCCTGGTGCAGGAAGACCGCAAAGTCAACTGTGGCTGCTTCTCCAGTGTCAGAAGGAAGAGGAGGCGCCCAGGGAGGGTGTGACACTGGGTTGGTGAACTCAAGAGGAAAGAGACAATGAAGCGAAAACCTGGGCAAATCTGTACGTTCCAGCCGGCGTGAACGGCTTGAGTTTGTGATGGTGACTTAATGTCAGTTTTTATCCATTTAAAGTATGAGTTGTTATATAGAATTCTTTTTCCTTGCTCATACATTACCGTAAGAGGGAGAAATAGCCATACTTGTCTAAAGTAGAGAAACTGGCATAGGTAAAAATCTCCACAAAATTCTAAGTCCAAAAAATGTGTATCTGTGTTCTACATGTCCTAAACCATTCTTCTCCTGGAGTTTCTGGCATGCAGACATATATGTTCATATATTCAGACACCTAATATGAAAGGCAGTATAAAACCACAGGGAAGTAAACAATAAGTAACCTGCCGTGATACTCCCCCAGCCCAGCCTCATCCCAGTCAGGAATTGAGGCTTTCTGTTAAAAAAAATCATACTGCAAGATGGTTTGATGGGTAACGACAGAGATTTTTCTTTCTTACTTTGAGAAGACTTGTATTTTCTTGTTCCCATGATAGTATCTTTACTAGGAAAACAAATACTTAGATGGATTTTATCAATTTATTTTCAGATTCTAACTACCAGTATTAGTAGAAGAATAGAAGGTTCCATTGGGGGGAAAAGTCAGCAATTAAAATCAACCAAAGAGGAACACAAAGGAAGGACTCGGCTTCTTGAGCATTGAGAGTGAACTACAGAGGGGCCTATGATATCCAATTCTCTGACACTAAGGAGCTCGTGTGAATAAATGAATGAATGAATGGCAGTTTCTCACTTGCTAGCTTTGCCGAGTCCTCTACAGAATGAGTGCTTTTGCTATGTTCAAGACTTAACAGGAAGCGATAGCAGTAAACAGAATTTTCAGTGTTTTCTCCATTTCTTTAAGTAATGATCTGAATATTTTTTGAAGAGAGTGATTTGTGTTACCATGGTTTGCCTGGAACACACATTCTGGCATCCGATGAGGGCTGCTGGCCTCAGGTGACACAGAACACAGACAAGGGAATGCGAGGTGCAGGAATCAAAGGTGTGCAGGGAAACAGGAGAGAAGGATGTGTCCAGAAATAGGCATGGCAGTGAATGCATTGGAGAAACGCATCACTCCTATGAGCCCTGGCAAACAAGCCGTTCCTCTAGCTAGAGTCCATGTATTTATAAGTGATACCACTTTGGTGACTTAGTTCTCAAAAAAACCCCACAAGCTGTCTCTTGGGATTTCAGTGTTTGAAAAGGCTCTTTGAGAACATTATTTTCTGACTCCATACATTTGTAACATAGCATTTTATTTATAGCTCTCAAAAAGTCAACATATCTTAGCAAACTAAATGCATAGGCAAACATGAGAAAGAATGACCTCTTTCTTCTTAAGGTAGATATTAGATGACATGCAGTATAAAACCAAGGCACATGTTGCTAAATCTTTTGTTCACAAAGATATTGTTGTACACAAAATATTGTGTCCCCAGGAGTTCATTATTTACTATAAATGTCTTAATCATACACAAGCTTATTTTATTAATACACTGAAGGATCACTGTCAACTCAGAATTTTATGGAAGTCATTTTTGGTTTTATTTAATCTGCAATATGAATACGAAGTGGAAATATTAAATATTAAATGAAAATAACTGTTAATTACTTTTTATTTGCTTTAATTTTACTGTATGGGGGATGTCACAGGGGTTACAGTTACATACATAAGTTAATGAGTACATTTCTTGTCAAGCTTTGCTACCCCTTCCCTTGTTTCTCCCTCCTCCAACTTCCCTCCACTCAGTTATGTCTTTCATTTCCAACATATTGTCTTGTGCACATCTCTGTTGCATTGGTTCATCCTTTGTCCTTTGTCTTCCCATCTTGTGACTCCCCTTCTCTTTCCCAAATCAGATAAATGCATATACATAACACAGGGTACCAAAATAATAAGCAAAACAGTGACAACAGAGGATAAGCCAAAGGGCAAAAATGAAAATAAAAAATAACTTCACATAGTGCATGAAAAGATTTAAAAAAAACCCTCTTGTTTCCATATCTTGGAGTTCATTTCAATTAGCGTCATTTTATATGGTCATGTATGCAAAATTATCAGATGGAAGGAAGCCAGCCTTGGATCCAAATAGATCAAAGACATTGAGGTAAAACCAGATACCTTGAAAATATCACAGGAAAAGACAGGGGATATGCTAGGGCTTCTTGACACAGGTCAAAACTTCTTAAAGAAAGATACAGAAATACAACAAATCAAAGAACAACTTGATAAATGGTATCACATTAAACTGCAGAGCTTCTTCATGGCAAAGGACATAGCTAGCAAAATCAGTAGAAAGCCCAGAGATTGGGAGGAGGACTTCACTACCCATATAACAGAAAAGGGCATCATATCAAAAATATACCTAGAGCAAGGCACCGGTGGCTCACACCTGTAATCCTCACTACTTAGGAGGCTGGATCTGAGGATCACGGTTCAAAGCCAGCCCAGGCAGGAAAGTTACTGAGAGTCTTATCTCCAATAAACCACTAGTAAACTGGAAGTGGCTCTGTGGCTAGAGCGGTAGAGTGCTCTCCTTGAGCTGAAGAGCTCAGGGACAGTGCCCAGGTCCAGAGCTCAAGCTCCACAACCAACAATAAAACAATTTATATATATATAAATATATATTATAAATAATATAATATATATATAGAGAGATAGAGATAGAGAGAGAGAGAGAGCTGAAAAATTAAGCCTCCCAATACAAAGTCCTCAAATAACCAACCCCATTAATAGGTGTGCTAAAGAGTTAAAAAGAGGCTTTCCTAGAGAGGAAATAAGAACAGCCAATAGACACATGAAGAAAAGTTCAACATCACTGTCTATAAATGAAATGCAAATCAAAATAACATCAAAAGTCCACCTCACCCCAGTTAGAATGGCCATTATCAAGAAAACACACAATAACTGTGGCTAGTGGGATGTGGCCAACAGAGAACACTACTACACTATTACTACACTGCTACTGTTGTTGGGTATGTAAACTGGTTCAACCACTCTGGAAAGAAGTGTGGAGGTTCCTCAAAATACTAAACATAGAGCTCCCCTATTTTCCAGCAATGCCACTTTTGGGCATTTACCTAAATGATCACAAACGATGCCATACTAAAGCTACAAGCACATCCATATTAATTGCAGCATTATTTACCGTAGCTAAAATATGGAATCAACCCAGATGCCCCTCAATAGATGAATGGATATATATATATATATATATATATATATATATATATGTATATATATGAATTCTATGTCTCCATCAGAAAGAATGACATTGCCCCATTAGTTAGGAAATGGAAAGACTTGGGAAAAAATCCTATTAAGTGAAGTAAGCCAGACCCAAAGAAACACAGGCTACATGGTTTCCCTCATTTGTAATAGTATATGTCTACAAGTGGTCTAGCAGAGGATCACAATAGTTTGATAGTTACGTACACCTGACAACATAAAATGATGCTTATTGAAATTACTTGTTATCACGTATCAATAAATCAAAATTTTCCTATTGCTGTGGCATGATATTTCTGATTTACTGCTTTGCTGCTATTATTGTTTTATGTGCTTGTATTTCGGTGAGTGAAAGCATTAAAATTGATTTTGTTTGATATCTGTAAATATTTTTGTGCACATCACAATGAATCAGGCTAACCTTTTATTTATTTTATCTTATTTTTTGGCAACACTGGAATCTGAACTCAGGACCTTTCATGTGCCAGGAAAATGGCTGGAGTTATGAGGATTAATTGTGGGGTCTTCCACTTCTCTGGTCTATATGACTATTTTTTTTCCAGTACCATACTGTTTTAATGACTAGGGCTCTGTAGTCTAATTTGAAGGTGGGTATTTTAATATCTACTCATTGCTTTAAAAAACTGCAAGATTAATTATTTTTATTTTTTAAATTTAATTCTTAGTGTGCAGTTGACTTCAACCTTGCAAGTCTCCTGCCTTGACTTCCCAGGTACTGGGATTAGAGAATTCTACCATCACAGGCAACTCAGAAATTAACTGGGCTTATAATTTTCTTCTGCTTGACTTCCAGTATCCCCCTCCCTCCCACTTCTGGCTGTCATCACCTGTCTTCTTATGAGTTGAATTTCCTTCATGGGTTCTGTAGTCTCTTTGCATTTTCTTTTGTGTCCTTTGATCATATTCCCTCCAAATACTCCTCATTTTTCCCCTGCCATCTTGTTATACAGTTTTAATGAATCTCATTATTCTATTTTCATAAAAGGAAAGTGAAATCGTACATTCGCCACCATCACCATGCGCATTAGAAATCCTTGTTTGTGGTTTCCATGGAAATTAGGCTTAAAAATCCTAAAGTTATGCCAGTGTGTTTCAAACTGAGAGCACTTCACCACAAGGTACAACCCAAACTCTTGTTATCACAATTTATTGTTACAAGGGTATGTTTCATGCCATAGATTTTATAACAATATGCTTAATTTGCAAAAACATATAGAAAAACTAGAAAAGCTCAGGCACTCAGAAATTTTCTGAGAACAGAATCTACAGTGCTAATTGCCTTATCATTTTATACTCTCAGGTCTTAAAACTGAATTTGTCCTGAAGTACACTTTCATAGTTTATTATCTATATATATAATGTCATGCCCATTTTCAATATCACCTCATTATTATATAGTCAACGTTACTGAATTATTAATATGATGGAAATATATTTATTTATTTATTTTCATTTATTTTGTCAGTCGTGGGGCTTGAACTCTGGGCTTGGGCGCTAGCCCTGCGCTCTTCAGCTCAATGCAAGCAATCTACTGCTTGAGCTACAGCGCCACTTCCAGTTTTCTAGTGGTTTATTGGAGATAAGAGTCTCACAGACTTTCCTGCCAGGGCTGGCTTTGAACCATGATCCTCAGATCTCAGCCTTCTGAGTAGCTAGGATTACAGGTGTGAGCCACCGGTGCCCGACTTGGAAATTTAAATATTGCCAAATGAATTTTCTATTTAAAATAAATTTGTTTTTTATTTACTTGCATGTTGTTAAATAGGTAAAACATTAATGCAAGGCTTAGGCTATTAACTTTATTGTTTATTAAATCAATGATTTTCCAAATGTTGAATTATTTTATGCCTTTTTTCTCTAGATTTCAATGGTTAACCATAATCACCATCTATTTAGGAGGAAAATTAGGTAATCATTTTATTCTACATCTTCTCAAATCTATTGGATACTTCATGATCTTTAAATATCACAAATTGTGATCAATATTAAAATGTTATATTTTATACCAAAACTTTAAGTCTTTCCTTGATATTTTTAGTATATAAAATTTTTTTGGTTTGTTTTAAATATTAAAGCTCATTTCTAAGTGACTTAAGGGCTGAGCCAATATTTAATTCATGTAGGTAATCTTGAGCTTTGTGGACATAAAAATCATTTTCTATTTAGGTGATACCATTATCTTTCAGCTTTCTTTTACAAGTGTGATTTTAATTCCACCTTACAAACATTTTACTAAATTTGTTAATAAATGCAACCCAATTGCTAGAATAATGCTTCTGACAAAATATGAATGAATGAATTAACTTGGCACGTATTTTTCTAGTAGGGATTTTCTTCAGATTTCTTTCTAAAAATTGATTAATCATATTAATTCATGGTATTCATTGAAAGCTCATGAAAACATTTTATCTGAGCAGCCAACTTGTAAATAGCAGTGAAAAAATCTCAACTTTGTGTCTAACAATGCAGTATATATTTAATTGATTTTTTTCTTTTTTGTTACATAAACACGCATGCTTGCATTTCCCCCTCAATAAATTTATTATATAAAACATTAGCATAATTCCCCCCAAATCTACTATCATTTTGTACTAAGCAAATGTAGTTTAAAAATAGTTAACATTTTAAAATTATATTCGGAATTGAAGTCTTTCAAGTTTCTGGAAGGAAAGCTCTCTAGCCAAATAGAACACTGAACTTGAACCGGTGGGTGGGTGTTCATCTGTAAACATTCAAGGTCAACTCGCTCTAGAAGGAAGCAAACATTAGATCAGGGTCTGTGGGTCTTGGGTAGCTCTGAGCCCAGCCACTTGGGGTCTGAGGCCTCCCACTGACTACCATCTGCTGCCCATTCCTGTACTTTCACTCATCCATTTCCACCAAGAAGTGCTAGTCAAAAAGGAGCGGGAATATCATTGCAGAAACCACATACCAATTAAGGCAATTGGGGCAAACCCTTGGGACCAATATAAGCAAATATTTGCTTATTTTTTAAAATGTCATTCAATATATTTCTACTTCTCTCCAAATACTGTGTCAACGAGATGGCCACTCCATCCTGTTTTCTTTTCTGTTTAGTGTAGCTCTTGCTCCTGCAGCACTTCCTCCTCCCCCTCCCATAACCTCTCCCCCTCATCCGTTCCTCCTCCCCTTCTTCTGACCATCTCCTCCTCCTCTTCTTACTTTCCCCCTTCTCTTTTTGAAAATTGTTAATTCTCCCAAGGAACTATTAATCAGGTTTGGCTCTGCTTACCACCCAGTTATGTAATTTGTAGGGAAACAGGTTGATCTAGAACATGTCAGACTGAGTGAAGTAACCCAGGCCCCAAAAGGTAAAGGGTAAGTGTTTTCTCTCGTATATGAAACTTACAACCGAAATACAGCCTTCCATACAAACACACACAGAGCCCTAAACCCAAATACAAGACTCGGTTGACTGAAGTATAGTGTATGCAAGAATGACTCTCCATCGAGTCAGCCTCTTGATCAACAATTTAACAAAATGAATGTCCAGAAGCTGAAATGGGGTAGTGTGGAAAGGGGGATGGATGAAAAGGGAGGAGGGGACAGATAAAACAAGAATACTCAACTACATAAGAGATAAAGATGTGGAAGACATGAGTTATGTCTGTTGGGAAGGAAGGGAGGGAATGAGGGAGAAAGGTAGAAAGGTGTGATTCTGACTAAGGCACCGTTAGACACTTAGATGCACACTTTGGGCCAACACTTGTGCCCACTAGAATTACATTAAGCCCAATGCCTGAGAACACGTTGGGGGGTATGGGGACTTATGGAACCATTATAAACTTCCTATACTTCGAAAGGGTAAGTGCAATGAGCTAGTGTATCACAGTCTCCAAAACCAGCAACTCTGGACCCATTACAACAATGAGATGTTCAAGGCGTTATGTTGAAAAACGAACATTACAACTTTGGTGGAGGTGGGGGGGGAGGATCAGGTAGGGGGGATGGGAGGTATGGGAAGGGATGGGAAGGGGAAACAAAGGAGGAGGCAATAATGCTTGATAAGAAATGTACTTGTTATCTTGCCCATGTAATTGTAACCCCTCTGTATGGCATTTTCACAATAAAACAAAATACATAATAAAAAATTCCTTGGAATTAAGCAAAGTTAGGAATAAAATCATCTTGCAATATGATAATTTTTACATGCCGCTCCATTCATTTTGGAAAGGTCCAGTTTCTTTTTAGCACCAATTCATAAAATTCCTCTTAAACTCTCTTTCGTGGGGATAAAGGAAAATTCTGTGGCACATAAAACCCAGAAAAATCTTTCCTGTAAAGTAAAAAGTAGGTGACTTGATCAAAGTTTTTCTCTTTGACAAAAATTTTAGAATATAATAAATTTTTTAGTCCATAAACAATTATTTTATATTTAAACCCAATTTCTAAATATGTTGTCCCAATTTGAGATATATCCACTCATAGAAGTCTCAAGTTTTAATAATTTGTGCATGCATTCATTGTATATGTGTTTTGTATATACCAACTATTTTAGAGCCATGCATATTATAGCTACAGAGAACTGAAATACAGTCAAGTTATCTCATTTACATATTGCATTCAAAGGGTTTACTAAGACCTTTATTCAAAACACTTCACCTCACCATGACTTCAGAAATGATAAATAAATGTTTAGTGATTTCTACAAAGTGACAGGCATTAATTATATGCAGTGTAATTAGAATTAATTTTAAAAAATCTTTAAAAGTACAGTAAACATGACCTCATGGATATCCAGACTTATGTGTTTTAAGTCCTATTCTTCAATGTCCTTAAATCATCTTATGCATCTATAATCACACCTCAAATGTCTAACTCATTAAGAGAAAAGAAGGAATTGATAAGTGAAAGAGTTGGAGTTAACTATTTTAGCTGAGTTCACCAGAAAACAGTTTCAGCTTCTTCCAGTTGACTTGGAAGTATTCATTTCAGACCGTGATTCTACTTAGCACAAACCATACAATTAGCTGAACGCTTCCACCAGTGTCTTCTTAAAGCATCTGTCCAGTTGCAAGGCACTTGGCTTTCGGTGTTGACGTCAGCATATGTCATTAATTATCTTTATATATGCAAAGGATCTTACAAAAAGGATTGTGCATGTGTGAACTAAAAAAACAGGATTAAATTGACTAAGGGACTAAAAGCATTTGACAACAAGTAACTAAACCTGCATGATTAAATAATAATTTATCAAGAAAAAAGATACAGAAAAATAGTTATAGATGTGCAGATTGGACACTATTAAAATATTAATGTTTATGGAATTCTATAGGTTTTAATATATTATATGCTATAAATATTGTATGTAATGCATTATGTAAATGTGTAATGTATGCTTATAGCATAATGTCTATTATGTATATAATAATGTGAACTCATAATTTTAGCAATATTAATGTCATGAAAATACTTTGGAAAATAATACATCATGAAAAGTACACAAACATTAGAAATAAATTGCTAGATAATACATACTGTCAAATCTTTGGGTAGGAATTCCAGTGAAATTTCCATGTACTCTAAATCACTTAATAAATATTTATATTCTGAAAAAAATAATTTTGATTTCAATGAGTAAATAATCAAGTTCAGTTCAGTTACAAATAGATCACTTTATGCTGTATTTAAGAAAATATTTTGCCCCCAAAAGACATCAATTAAAATATCTCCAAGAATTTCTAATACTCACATGATTTTAGCATAATTTTATAACTAAAATATTTCTGTAGCAATGATAAAAGACAATATTTAAATTGGTAACCCTTCCTTTGGTACATTGTGTGCTAGACAATTAATCGTTTCTTCATTTTGGATTTTGCTTTTCTCTCAATTCTCTTGCTTGATGGAAGTCTTACTCAGAAAACAATTTCGGCATTGTATACACCCACACTTTGCATTTATGAATATTTATATTTGATTTTATAAATGACATTTACTTTAAGAAGCACAGACCCATTTTTTTTAGATTTTTGTACATTGCTTACAAACATTTAATGGATGGATAAAAAGCAATCTTCTCTTAACCAGATGGCTCTTCTCCTTCTTTCTAAGATTTCAAAGCCAAGGGAACTTTTTCATTCTTATGTCACGAATTCATACTACACCCTGTCAATTAGCTGCATATCTGAAATTCAATCTTTATCAGGGTAGAATTACAACTTCCCTTTTCCCCAATTTGCAAATATGTTGGATTTAAATTATGAGTAGGTGTCCATTTCTGTTTTAATAGAAATGTTAGAATGGCAAAAACAATCTCAGTAGATGAATGAAAATGTCAAATGTGCCTAAAAATGTATAAAATTCAACTTAAAATATAATTTAAATTTCTGATTAAGTAAAATTATGTAAGAGAAGAGATTAAAAGCTTATCTAGCTTCTTTATCATTTTAATTTTCAAAAGCTTTTTTATAGATACTTGGTTCTCTTTAAATCACTTTGTAGACTGCAGCTATGATTTATCTCTTTTGTTTATTTCAAGTTTGCAAAGTTTTCATTAAAGAATTTAAATTGCTTCATAATTTTAAGATCACATTTATGTGGCTGCCAGAGTTTCATTTAATTTAAACAATTCAGTGTTTGCAGAGAAATCTGACATAAGTATAAAGATAATAATATAACTATAAAGATAATGGGCATTTTCACGCCAAGATTACACTACGGACTGTACAAGAAACAAGTGTGATTTCAACTGTAATTGTTTATGCATGTCAGGGTGTGCACACTTGAAGTTACATCGCACAGCCTCCCTTTCTTAATAAAGAGCAATCTATCACTTCCTTCAAGTCCAAAATTCCTTCTTAACAGAACCTACCAGTCTTTCTGAAATTTTGAATGTCTCTAAGATTTTCCTCATTTTTAAGAGCATCGGCATTATTTTCTTCCTTTTTTTGTTTCTGGTCATGGGATCTGAATTCTGGGCCTCAGCTCTTCAGCTTAAGGCTAGTACTCTACCACTTGAGCCACAGCATCACTTCTGGCTTTTTCTACTTATGTGGTGCTGAGGAATCGAACCCAGGGCCTCATGCATGCAAGGCAAGCACTCTTCCACTGAGCCACCTTCCCAGCACCGCCTGCATTATTTTCTAACATTGTATTTGTGATGAAAGACTAGAAGTTGCTAAACCATTTTTAGTTGAACTTTGAAGAACATATGCTAAATTTTCTCTTAATTTTCTCACTAGCTGCGTTTTTGGAATTTTCCTTTTATTAAGCGTATCTAAAAAGTAATTCTCTTCATCTGAACCACAACTGCATTCTTCACTTCTACACGGATGTAATTATCAGCAGATGTTTCTCAGCTCTTTGAATCCAAACATATTTGTATCTGAAGATATTGACAGTCACATGGAGAGAGGAGGCGTATTCAACGAGGCTGACTTGTTGAGCAATGCAGAGCTAGTTTCATGAGTCTGTGCAAACTTGATGTCAGTAACATCAACCAGAGCAATTGACAGTCACCCTCTAAAATGTACAAACACTCAGAAGTTTGGTGTCATTCCTATTGAATATCTTTTCTTCAACAATCTTTTCCTGTAGAGCGATACTCAAGTCAGGTGCCAGCACAGCTGTAGCACCAGCTCCTGTGGTAACTGGGATTTGAAGAATATCGTTTGAAGCTGGTCTGGGCAGCTAAATCCATTCTCTATCTCCAATATTATCAGCAAAATACTGGGCTGGAACTGTGATTTATGTTGTGTAGCGCCAGTTATAGAAAACGCAATGTATTCTCATTTGATGGTCGCTATTTCGCATAGTCCAGTAAAGTGGCTAGGATTAAGATGAACTAGATTGGAAAATGGAAGAATATTCCCAAGGCTGCGTTGGTGGAAAAAACCCTGGATTCTGTTCTGAATAGAAAGTCTCAGTGGAGGCTGAGGGATGAATGGAGAAAATCTGGGATTAGAAGTCTCAGTGATGTGGACCACCAGAAGCAGAGGCACTGGGAGGAAAGCCCAGATAGGAGACCTTCATGTTGTGCCTAAAGGAGAGTTTGGAGTGGGTGAATTTAGAGAATTCACACTTGGAACAAAAATCTTTCTCTAAATCTGAAAAGTTGCTCTTCCCTTTACTCATTGTTCTGTACTGCTTTTTCCCATTCCTCTGAAGACTCATGCCAAAGAGATGTCATTGGGTCTAGAAAGAGAATGTTATGCTACAAACGTGGTTTCTCCGTGTCTGCCATGGCTTGCTCGCTCATTTCGGCACCCACACTGGAGTCGCATGCTGCCATATATGAGCAACAGACTGGCCCAGTTTTGTTTTGCTTTTGTGTTTGTTTGTCGTGGGGCTTGAACTCTGGGCCTGGGTGCTGTCCCTCAGCTATTCAGCTCAAGGCTAGCGCTCTACCACTTGAGCCACAGTGCCACTTACAGTTTTCGAGTGGTTTATATTAGAGATGAGAGTCTTATGGACTTGCATGCCCAGGCTGACTTCAAACCATGATCCTCAGATCTCAGCCTCCTGAGTAGCTAGGATGACAGGTCTGAGTCACCGGTGACCAGCTAGGCCCAGTTTTATGAGGTCTCATGAGATGAGACCATCTTATCATAAATCACTTTATAGATGGATTTTTTTCCAACCAACAGGTTCAAACATCAGTTTGTTTAGGAGAAATATAAAGACAAATGAACCCCACTTAATTTTTTTACATGTTAGGTTAATAACAGAGCTCTTTTCCTCATTTTATGCCACAGGGAAGTATTTATACAATAGAACTCTCTCTGATTGAAGTAGAATGATCTCAATAAACAAACAAGCAAAGATCCTGTATGCTTTGGTAGCTCTGATCCAGGAGCTCAGCTAAAATGAAATAGTGTTGGGGAATATCTTGTAGCATGCAACGTATCAAAATCCATTTGCATCTTAAAGAAAAAAATCTAAAGTTATGGACTTTAGAAGATTCTTGACAGCAGTATAGCAACAGGAAAGCAGTCATATATTGTGAGCTTCTCAAAATCTCCTATTTATGAGAACAGGAGAGAATTTCCCAACTATTCTAGCTGTTGGCACCGATTCGGTCTCTCACCAGGGGGAAGTTGTGGCAGAAAACCAAAGCAGATCCATACCATCTGCTCCAATTGGCAATGCTCTTGTCAGCTGCCAATTGTAATTCTCAACCCTGCCCCATAGGTTTTGTACTTCTTTTCAGGTTATTACAATATATGAAAGCTTTTTCTGCGTTCAGATGAGATTTAGCAGTTCCCTGTCATCTTCTGTGGCTTAAAGGAAAATTGGTAAAAACTCAATAAAGTTGTCATTAAAAGTTACAGCCACAAATTCTTCAGTTAAAAGGTATGTCTTGAAGTCTCCTTTCAGTGCTCTTACATATGAATCATTATACTATTTATCATGAAATATCTTCTCTATGTCCTACTAGTGAATTCAAATTTAGAAAATTCTAACCAACATGGGAATCAATAAGTACCAATTACTATTTTAACTCAGATTTTGGTTCACTTGTTTTCCTTTTACTTTTCTATACATGGTAACATTTGAGATTGAGGAAGAAATTTACCCTTGCTAAAATTATATCTGTTGAGTTTCTGGTTGTGTTACCTTAAATGTATTAACTTGAACTTTCTAAGTCCTTCTGCTGAGTCTTAGAAAATGCAATAGCCCTGAGGTCTTAACCATAGTTATGTGAAAGTTTTCAAATTATTTGACCGATCCAAATAGTGCAGAATGAAAGGTGCTATCCTTTCAAATTGGGTTTTCCTGCAATTTTTTTTCTGTCTGTTCATGTTTTAAGCTCTAGCGTTCTTGAACACTCTACATTTCCTTTTCTTGCTCTTCTGGGTCGTTTTAAGTAATTTATAGATTAAATTAACCATACCCCTCACATAAATAAGTCGCACTTTTCTCATCAGCTTCTAATCTAAATAGGTTCAAGTTGAACTTCTCCAAGGCCTCCTTGTTCATCTGACCTTGTTCTGGGATGGTAGCTTCGCTGTCTGGAGCCTAGCTTGAGAGCTACATCTCACCCACTTCCTCCCAGACTTTCACTTAGCCAGGCATCACTGTTCTTCAGTGTCTCATACGTGAGGTGCCCGGTTCTCTTTGCATCTGTTTCTAGGCCATCGTCACTTTTAAGCTGGGCTGTGGAACTGAGGTAGCCAGGGGTCTCCAGCCTCCAGGTGTGGCCTCTTCGTGACCTCCATGCAGGGCTGATGCCCTGGAAACAACAATATGCTGTACTGTGGCACTGATTAAACCCTGTCAAAATGGCTCCTGCTGGAGGAAGAATACCTGTACGCGGTTTTCCAGACGCTACCCATGAAAGATATAAAATAATCACAAGAAACAAAGAATGGTGCTGTTGCTGATTGAAGGTCCTGTTCTCATGCTTGATGGTCCATATAATGTTGATTCAGTGTCAACTTAAAAGAAAAAGAAAACCCAAACATTGAAAAGTATATAAACAGATGGGGAAAGTACCTAGGAGATAACATTATAAGGACTAATCACAAAAGCATAAAAAGTTGTACAAGTAGGTTAGAATACAAGTAGATTTTACAAGTAGGTTAGTCTACATAGTAATTGTACACAGGAATACATAGTAATTGTACAATAGTAATAAAAATGTATATAGCACATAGTAATAGGAATGATATTGTACATAGCATTGTACATAGTAATGGTATAAATGTATAAATGATTATACTAATTTCTTTTTATTTGCTCACTTTTCTCTGCCTAGATATCCTTGTCTGTTCCATCCCTGGTGGTCCTCTTTCTATTTTCCTCGCCTTGCTTTTGTTTTTGTTAATATTCTGTTAACATCCACAAATGAGAGAAAACCCACATGAGAGAAAATTTATCTAGAGGACAGACTGCCAGTTCAAGGTCTGCTCTGCTCCATAGTGATTTCCTATCTTGAACATTTCTGTATTTTGACTAATTTTAATACATTGAAATGATTTAATTTATTCTAAAAATAAGACAGTGATCAACTGGGAAGCAATCAGGGACCAATTCATTGTTTTGAAAATAGTAAGTGAAAAATAATAAACATTCACTGGGGTATTGACATAGAAAAAAGGCATCCATGTGTTATTAAATATCCTAAAGAGAGAAATTTTTTATTGCTTGAATTAAAAGGAATAATTTAGTGACACACATGTATTGTACATCTCTGATAAATTATGATCCTAGACACTAACTGACTAAATAGTGATTCACTATTATGTATCCTCAGGATGAAATAACAGAACTTACTTGTTAAGTTGCTCTTGCAAAAGGCTATCCTTGGAACAGAACAAGCCTGCTTTGATTGTTTTATTGAAAATTTACAAAAGAACAATTTGTCAAATTCTATCAAAAGACATAATAAGAAAATATTCTAACTGTGACTGTCTGTACCACTGGTTCTGGTCCATTCTTGGTGAATGGCAAGTACACAGAACAAAAGATGCGTATTTAGCTCTTTGATGGAATAATGCATCTGTGAATCAAATAGTTTAAAAATGTGTGCTTGTGTATTTTTCACTTTTTTACTTTAGGTAAGTAGAGGAAGAGGATGTAAAAGAGCTCTATTATGTTTCTCATTTTTATACCTACTGTAATGTGAGTTTGTATGTTTTTCTATGATAAGTCAAAAGTTACCTTGACATGTAATATACAATGCAAATGGGACTCCAATGTTTACACTTTAGGGCTTATCCTCTCTTACTTTTGGAACGATGAGATTATTATCCAAAGGGTCACTAGGACACCCTATCTGAAACAGAGAACAGACAGGACCCTTGAGATGTTTCTAAAATATGAACCTAAACCTGAAACTATTGGTTTACTTTTTCTTTTTAATTATGCCTGCCCTGGAACTTGTCCAGGGCCTGAGCACTGTTCCTGAGCTTCTTTTGGTCAACATTAGCACTCTATTCCTTGAGCCACCGCTCCACTTCCTGCTTTTTTGCATTTTTTTTTGAAATAGGATTCTCAGGGACTTTCTTTCCCTGGCTGATTTGAACCAAAATTCTCAAATCTCAGCCTCCTGTGTGGGTATGGATAATAGACATGATTGATCAGCATCTTGCTGAAATCGTTTATTTTTAGGGTATCACTGGGGTCAGTTTACGTTTTGTCTGGGCTGGCCTTGAGTCAAAAACCATGACCCTTCCATCTTTGCCTCTTAAGAAACTGAAATCACGAGTGTGAGCTCTTGTGCCCAACTGAACTCAGAACCTTTGATACCGAAGAGAAATACCTTTCCTATAGTACTAGTTGAACTAGAAAGAGGCTAAGGAATCAAAGAATCATGAGCAAAAATTATTATTGTTATTTCAAAACAGTATTTCTTATAAACCAGAAGGTAAGGAGATAAACCTTGGCACAAGAAGAAGATAGATTCTGTCAGCCTATCTACCTTTGGCATATCGTAAGAACAAGCTGGAATAGAAAGATGAAAGATGCTAGGTAGGTAAATAGACTCATCTACATAAACAAATGAGCAATTAATATTATTAAAAACTCATTTAGTAAACTTAACTATTCAGGGGGCTGAGATCTGAGGATTGTGGTTCAAAGCCAGCCTGTGCAGAAAAGTCTATGAGACTCTTATCTTCAATTAACTAGTTAAAAAAATGGGAAATACAAGTATATCTCAAGTGATAGAGTCCCAGCATTGAGATAAAACCAAGCAAAAGCGTGAAACCCTGAGATGAAGCCCCGGTATACACAAACACACACACACACACACACACACACACACAGAGATGTACACACATACAGAGAGCCCACACACATGCACAAACACACATGAACACACACATGTACATGCAGACACACAGAGAAGGAGAGACAGACACAGACATAGAGAAAGACATTCATACATACATACATACCTAGCCCATGAAGATATGCTAAACAAAGTATAATTTTAATTTAATGTCCAGATCTCTTCATGCCTCCTGCATTCGTCTGAACAGCTGGGAGTTTCAGCTGGTCGCAGTTCACAGCTCTTCTCAGTGATGACTTCCTTTAGATCAAGCTAAGGTCCTGAAAGCAATTTTGCTTCCTTCCTGCAATAGTCATTGATTGCTTGACATGATAATATGAAAGTTCATTTAGGGACAAGTCTGAATGACATAACCAGCTTTGTATTGAGGATGAAGCTGAATGAAGTGTCATTTGCATGCTATCTGTATGTCAGCTTTTTACTGTTGCCCATGTCTGCCTTCCATGTATCCTTCCAGATGTAGGTTCTAAGAGCATTAATCAGCAAAAGTCCTATGTGCAATCTTGTGTCTTAGAATTTATCTACGAGGACGTTCCATGCTAGAACAGGTGGTGCCAGGAAATGTCAGTTACAAATTCTAAGTTGGGGTTTAGAGAATAAATCACTAACCGCACAGGAGTCCCGCCAGCCACTATCATGCCTAATAGGTAGAATAGGAAGAGTGTAGTAGCATATTTTGTATTATACCAATGTAGTAGCTAAAATTCCTGCCAGTATTCCACTTGAATAGAATTCTGGTGAAGGACATTCTACAAGATTCAGTATCAACACAACTTGAGAGCCACAGAGTAACAACTTGTTTAAGAATGTCAAATTAAGTCAGGCACTGGTGGCTCATGCCTGTAATTCTGAGGATCACGGTTTGATGTCAGCTGGGCAGAGAAGTCCATGTGATGCTTATCTCCACACAGAAACACAACAAAGAGAAAAACAAAGAAGGGGGTACCAATGTTCAACAAGAAAGTCACTCATTACCTTACTCATGTAACTGTAAACTCCTGTACAGAATCTTTTCAACAAAATAAAATAAAAACACCAACAAGTCAGAAGTAAAGCTGTGGCTCAAGTAGTAAAGTGCTAGTCTTTTTTTTGTTTTTGAAAAATGAACAGAAAATAAAACAAAAGAAAAGAAAAATTCAGGGACAGTGCACAGACCATGAATTCAAGCCCTAGGACCAGCACCAAAATAGAAAAAAATGTCAATCTGAGCAGGGTGTCACCTGTAAGAATCCTAGGTACTCAGAAGGCTGAGACTAAGGGTCTCCATTTGACATTAACCTGGCCAGAAATGGCCAAGAGACTTCTTATGGAATTAACCAGCAAACTAGTGGACTCAAAATGTGGCAGTAGAGCTCCTATCATGAGCAAGCAATTGGAGGAAGAGCACAAGACCCTGATTTGAAGCCAGAGTACTGGAAAACACACACCCAAATCCCCCTCTTCCTCCTCATAATCATAATCATCATCAACACCACCACCATCACCACCACCACCCTCATCATCATGATCATCATCAACACCACCACCACCATCATCATGGTCATCATCATCATCACCACCACCACCACCACCATCATCATCACCACCACCACCACCATCATCACCACCATCATCATCATCATCATCATGATCATCCCCACCACCACCACCACCACCACCATCATCACATTGAATTAAGACTTATTTAAATCAATGGAAGTACTGAGTAATTCATGATGGTGAATCATGAATGCATATCACGATATGAAAGCTAGAGGCCTCCTTTGCAATGGGGAAGACAGCATCATCTCCTGCAGCCTGAAGATGGCCAGCTTCCATTTTCATAGTAAACATAGAAGAGCTGAAATAATGCATGCATCCTTAACTCCTCCGCATCTACTGGAGAGAGGAAAATGGGCAATTGGTACTTAGGATGAAAGAGTGGCCAAATACCATTGAGAATTGTTCCTAAATTCACTAAGACACAGCAGAGGCCTTAAGAGAAGTATGTCTCTTTCCTTTGTGAGAATACCAAAGGAAAAAACAGAAAAGAAGTCCCATGACCAGCCCTCTCTCTTAGGAACAAATGATCCCAAGGAAGTTTCACTGGAGACAGGCAAAGCCAATGAGCAAGGAGAAACAAGCTTGAGACATGTGAGGCTTTGCCCCAACTCCCTGCAGGAGCAGGAAGATCGCATACTACATTTTGACATTTCTGAGTCACGTTGGGGCAGAACAGAAGCGTGCATACTGATAAGTGTATTTTGTTCAAACACTTAATGAGAATGCAAATGATAGCATTTTGTAAACATAGTGGAGTTATTCTTAAACACTTGCAAATACAATTCTGTTTTGCTTTTACTCCTAGCTATTCATCCAGAAGTCTTGAATGCATCACACTGGACTACCAGAATATTCATAAAAAATCAACAAAAAGAATGGCTTTAATCAAAATAAGTTTATTCGGTCACATTACAGATAGAATATTTTTGTCTATTTTAATGGAAAACGCTGTCAAAATATCTGAAAATTACATTCTCTCCTCCCACGTCAAAACCAAAAAAAAATTAAACACAAAGAAACACAAAAACCCTATGGCATTGTAAGAAGGGCAGATATTAGTACAATCCTCAAAAATTAAAGAGCTAAACATCTCCACTGAGGGTCATAGCACTTCTGTCTCTATTTCATTTACAAAAGTGGTCCCTAGAAAATACAGAATGATACAGGCAAATAATAGTTAACCCTCACAACCAGAAACATTAGTAGCCCCAATTTTATCTGTCCTGCCAATGTAGCATAATTGATACATCAGATGCAAAAAAGTCTCCAGCATTTGTCAGTCTTTGATCTGGTTAATTATTTCCTTTCTTCACAGATAAGAATCAAAGCAGTTTGCATTATCTGTAACAGACAAGATCCACATTTTTAGTGTTGTGGAGGCTTTTCTTTTCTTTGTCCTTTGCACATTTCTAAGAATATTGGTTCACCAGATCCATGACAAACATCCTATTATTCAAGTGAACAAACATCTATTGGAAACTATGTTGAGGGCTAGGCTTACACTCCAGGGAAGCTGATAAAATGCTACAGAAACTTCAAGACTTAACAGTGGTAAATACACCTCATAATTTTTAGCTCTAAGAAGGAAACATGTTTGAAAGGCCTTTTGTGGTTCAGAAGGCATCACGTGCCACATATGTGGTTTAAAGATCTGATTCACAAAACTTACGGTATACAAGCAAGGCTGCTAACAAAACGTACTGTTAACAAACTTAGAACCCATGGCAAAAGACTGGATAGTACTTCTAGAACATGGATACATTGACCTGACATTGAAGTGTCTGTGTTGGGAAAGGATACTGTTTAAAATTTGTTTCTATTCTCTAGGAGATGACTTACACAAGGTAAAGCTAATTTTCTGGAATAAGGTACAGCAATATCACCTACCAGAGACAAATATGCATCATTCTAAAAACAACAGCAAATGTCATGTATCTTTGGCAAATGTATTATTTACAAAGTGACATCAGAGGATGATGTATTTAGAAATCAACGTTCTGAACTCTTTTGACCCAGCAAATTAACTAGGAAGGAAGAACTGTAACAATCCCATTAACAGGAGGACAAGGATGTTCTGGATAAGCAAGGCCAAGACAAGAATCTGATGATCAAGAGGCTCAAACATTCACCTTGTCCCGCAGCAATATGAGAGCCTTTAGCCTCTGGGTTCTGCTATAATCACAATCTGATCTCCTAGCTAACAGAGAAGTGACACACCAAGCAAGGTGCACCGTTGACTTAGCTTTGTAGGTTACAGGGTGAAAGTAGATGATTGCTCACCTACAACTGAATGCAGAGGAGCGAAAATAGAACCCCATTGGGTTTACGTGACCACCGTTTTCAAGTGGAATGTAAGTGGAAGAGCCTATATTATTAACTTCTTTTTATCATTGATTTATCAACCTTGATGATTTATGAGATGTTTAGCGTTAAAAGCACCAGGAAACTCTAAGTAAGGGATCTGTATAAAAGTCCAAGAGAGTGAACTATGGCGCTGGCACTTACATGTAGACCTTTATATCCTACTAGAAGTCATCAGAAAACATGTAGCATGGATGACAGCCATGATGGCTGAGGTCTGATAAAAGAGTCACTTGGTCAAAGTCAACCAGTTTGTATGGCTGTGTTGAATAACAGTGTTCCTTTGTGAGATATAAAACTGGAGATAATATCAAAAATGATTTTTACTGTATAATGCCAAGTACCACTGCTCATTTCAGGAAGAGTGATGACTGTTCCTGAGCCAAGCTCGCCAGCTCTCCCTTCTCCATGTCCTCAGCTGGCACCGGATTTCTCCCAGCAATGGAGGGAGTGCAGTCTCACTGAAATCCTCGTGATCGCACCCCCTGTTAAAACGACATTAAAACGACGCCTAATTCAGCTTTCAAGAGAAGAGCTAGCTCACTCATTTGAATAAGCCCTGGTTTATTACAGGCAGCAAGATGATCAAATAAAAGCCCAGCTGAATCGGAGCTGCAGAAGAGATTTCTTCATTTATTCTGTGCACTTAAATGAAAGCTATGTCAGCACAGCATAGGCATTTAATCACGCTAACCTTGATAACATCTTACATTTTTTATAACAATTCTGCTCAGTCTCCTGTCAGACATACAGGTCGAGGTGTTAATCTATGCCAGATTAAAAACAAAAGTCTTCCCCTCCCCCTGAGATCAATACACTTCACTTTTCTGCTTTTGCAATTAAAATTTTAAAAAATAGCACATACAACAAATCAGACCAAGACAAACATGGCTCTAATTCCAGTTTATATAAACACAACACACCCTTCATACTAAGTAAGGATGCAGACCAGCAATTTCATTTCTATTTGTTGACAGATACAGAGATTTTTGAATGAAGGATTGGAAAACAAATCCAGTTATGATATATAATATTTTCTTCTAATGTCTGTTATTTACATCCTGATCACATGCTAGTTCAGTGATTATTATCAGAATCTAATCAACTCTCCTCCTCCTCCCCTTCCTCTTCCTCCTCCTCCTCCTCTTCTTCCTCCTCCTCCTTCTATTCCTCCTCCTTCTTCCTACCTTCTCCTCCTCCTCCTTCTTCCTGTCTTTAAGTAGTTGTACCAAAGAGTTGCCATTTAAAAAAGCATTTAAAATTGTTTATAGCCTGGCACCGGTAGTTCACACTTGTATTCCTAGCTACTAGGAGGCTGAGATCTGAGGATCATTGTTCAAAGCCAGACCGGGCAGGAAAGACTGTGAGACTCTTATCTCCAGTTAACCACCAGAAAACTGGAAGTAGCGCTGTGATTCAAGTAGCAGAGCGCTATCCTTGAGATGGATTGCTCAGGGACAGCGCCCAGGCCCAGAGCTCAATTCTCATGACTGAAAAAAAAAAAAAACAAAATCAAAAACATAAAAAAGCAGTTTATAAATACAATAACAATTAGAAAATGAATTTTCAATTGGTGGGAATTTATACACATTTACTTAATTGTATAAAGAAATAAGGACTTCCAACTCCATACAAAATTGCAAATTTCTTCATGTATCTTAAAACACATTAAAATACCAATATAAAAAAATCACTGAGTAATTTTAAAGCAAAACCCATAATTACCTAACCAATGAATGAATTTCAGTCAACTATTTACTTTCTTCTTTTCATTTCTGGATAAAGAGAATAAGATTATACATACCATACAGTACAGATTCTTACATTTGTGAACTACAAGAAATGTATGCTATGACTTGTCATATTCTTATTGTAAACATGAAGTACAGGGGGGTTACAGTAACATAAGTCAGGTAATGTGTATATGTCTTTTTTGAACAGTGTCACCCCCTCCCTCATTTTCTCCCTTTTCTCCCCTCCCCCAAGTTGTACAGTTCATTTCCAACATAGTGTCTAGTGACTATCACTGCTGCGTTAGTTCACCCTTTGTCTAACCATTTCTGTGCTTCCCCTTCCCTCCCCCAACCAGATAAACCTATATACAAGAAAGGGCACAGAAATAAAAAACCAGGGACAAAAAGGAATGAAACCAAAGAAGGAAGAGGAGGAGGAGGAGGAGGAAAGAGAAGAAGAAATAAAGAAGAAGAGGCAGAGAGAGTGAGAACCACAAATAATACAATGAAAACCCTTTGTAACATGTCATTTTGAATTCAGACTGTGCAAATGCGGAGGTGGCCACCCCCATGCACTAGAGGGGCCAAGGCAGGTGGAGTCTAGCTGGGGCAAAGTTAGCAAGGGAGCTAGCTAAAGTACTACAGGTCTTGCCTAGTATGACTGAGTCGGTTCAACCAGACTGCAAAGAACAATGTCATCTGTGAGTGTACACTATTGACATTTTACCTGGACAAAGGAAATCATGTACCTCCATCAAACTCCTTTTCATCATAGAGAACCAGTCAGAATGAAGTGTTGAGGAGGAAGGGGATGAGAGATTCTGGCCAGAGTGGGCATGCCGATGTGTGGAAAGGGAATGCACACTCCAGGGAAGGAGCCGGGTCCGAGTGTTGATGCTCAACCACTCCATACTCAAGAAAGAAACAAGCTGGGCTGTACCCAGCCCACAGCTCAAGACTGATGCTCAAGACTGACCTGTTGGTGCAGAGTCTCAATGTGATGCATATGTTCAAAGCAAGATTATACATATTCATATTATCCAGACCTTTTTTTTCTTTTACAGACCCTAAAATGTCAAACAATTTTTTTGGCATTCTATTGCTGCTTAGATTGATTCCTCTGATCAATGATAAGCAGCTAAATGAATGCAGTAGGATTAAGGCCTGCATGATCACAAACTCCTCATCTGTCTGGAAGATCTACCATGTATTTAATTATATAAGAATGAGGTGATCAGACAGATTGCAAACACCTTGGAAAACAGAAACAAAATGGCAAAAAGAAAGCAAAAAACACTTTCTCTCATTCTCTGATTTTTGCAGTGATACTTTCCTGTTTTTAAACCTGGCTGCCTTCTGGATCCTTTTTTTTTTTTGGTCCGGTCGTAGGGCCTGAACTCTGGGCCTGGGTGCTGTCTCTCAGCTCTTCAGCTCCAGGCTAACACTCTACCACTTAAGCCACAGAGCCACTTCTGGCTTTTTTTTTCTGCTTATGTGGTGCTGAGGAATCGAACCCAGGGCCGATGCATGCAAGGCAAGCGCTCTATCACTGAGCCACCTTCCCAGCCCCTGTGTCCTGTATTGTCTTCATTCATCAGCACCCCCAGGTCTTCATTGGTCAGGGAGGTTGAGGCACAGTTGAATCACATCAGTCAGCAACCTTACAATAAACCAATAGATCTTAGAAGGGTTGCCTATAATCAAAGAATGCTATTTGTCAGATTCTTTTTCTTCTTGCATTGTAAATTCCCTCAATGTTAAATAACCTCCTTTATTTCCTGGCCTTTAGTATTTGAATGCTAAGTAGATAGTGTATTCATTCTCACCATTTATTGCACAGACCCTGGAGGCATCAGACTGATATGGAAAAAGCTTAGATTTAACTTTTGAGTTTTTTAATCTCCATTCCAGATCAAGCTGAGTATTTTTATACACTTAAAGTTCCAATACATCCTGCACTTTTTTTTAACTTTCAAATATTATCAGAAAATGTAGAAGTTCCATTTATTTTCAAACGGTGCTACTTTGTTAAATTAGATGATTAGAACATTTACCTTGCAAATTCCTTTTTGTAGCCAGAAGCTGTAAGCCTCTGACTTCAAGAATTGTAGCCAATTTCTATCATTAAGAATGAGGACAATGAGATTTATAAGACACTATGTTGAAGACCAACTTTACAACTTCAGCGGGGAGGGGAGGGAGGGTTTGGAGAGGGGGGGAGGGAAGGGATGTTAGGTTAGGTGGAGAGGGAAGGGATGGTAGGGGACAAACAAAGAAGGAGGTAGCAATGCTCCATAGGAAATGGACTCATTACCTTCCTCATGTTACTGTAACCCCTCTGTACAGCTTTACAATAAGAAAATATTTTGGAAAAAAAAAAGAATGAGGATAGGAGGGAAAAAACTGGGAGAGAGCGAGGCAAGGGCTGACATTGCTCAAAAAGAAATATATGCTTTACCTGACCTATACAAGTGTAACCCCTAAGTATATCATCATCTTGATAATAAAAATGAAAGATGGAGGACAAAGCGAGGAATGCTCATGGAAGTGTCACTTCTACATAAGCCACCTCATCTTCCTCATTCAAGTGACACCAACACAGATGCTTAAACCTCCTAAACCAGCCCAACTTCCAATGAAATGCAGTGAAGTGCCGTCCACACCACCTCTTGGTTCTATCCCTTTTTATTCCTCCCTTTTGTCTCCAGAGGCAGTTCCAATGCAGGTGACTTTAAGAAGATTCTAGATGTGTCCACTCACACTCTCACTTTCTAAGCTTCTGTCCACTAGCATTTCAAAATGTTACACAAAGCTGGCAGGGCATTGAGGGCTCAGGTCTGTAATCGTAGCTACTCAGGAGGATGAGATTTAAGGGTGATGGTTCAAAGTCATCCTAAGCAGGAAAGTTAAAGAGACTCTGATCTCCAATTAACTACACCCCTCCTCCAACAAAAGTCAGAACTAGAGCTGTGGCTCAAGGGTAGACTGCTCATTTTGAGCAAGAAATCTCACGAAAGCCAAAGTCCTGAATTCAAGCCCCAGGACTAGCGCGCATCCTCCCTCCCGTCCCCTCCACACCATACTTGGATCTTAGGACTTCGTGTTTATTGTACTCTTTAAAAATGGGCATGAAGAGCCGGACGATGGTGGCTCACGCCTGTAATCCTAGCTACTCAGGAGGCTGAGATCTGAAGATCGCAGTTCAAAGCCAGCCCGGGCAGGAGAGACCGTGAGACTCCTATCTCCAATAAACCACCAGAAAACCGGAAGTGGTGCTGTAGCTCAAGTGGTAGAGCGCTCGCCTTGAGCTGAAGAGCTGAGGGACAGCCCCCAGGCCCAGAGTTCAAGCCCCACGAGCGACAAAAAAAAAAATGGGCATGAAGATTCCATGGAATAGTAATGTACAAACAGAAGTGTAAGACTGAAGCTTCTCATTGGGCGAGCTGGGATAGGATTCCATCAGCCTACTGTGGGCTTCACCATTGAACTATTTCCTTTGCATAAACAAGGAATTCATCAAGTTAGGGGAAATTTTCAAAAAAGTGAGTCAAGTGCACAGATAGAGATTAGAGATTCTGAAAGCATTTTTGAGGAAGTAATTTGTAAAAACCCGTAGGAAAGCATCCTTTGAGAAGACAAATAGTTCAGTTTTATGTCACCCACATCAAACCTTGTCAGGAGCAGGTTGATGGGCTGGGTGTTGACTACCTGACTGAATGTTGTCTTCCACACCTGACAGATACCATCATTCTAACTGTTTATTATGGCAAGCCAGGTGAACCAATATATTAAAATGAAAGAATGAAGCACACTATGAAATCTCTTACTCTTTAATAACTAAGTCACTTATGAAAAATATTCTTTACTGTGGTAATACCTGTCACTGCCACACTTAATAATCAGATTTAGTTGTTCAGGAAAATTGTTGTTCATGATTGTCATTTGTGCTCATATAAATTGAAAGAATATTAGAAAAAGCTTAATTATGTGAAGTCTTTCTATGATTAGAATTGTTTTATTTATTTTTCATGCAGTTATACCTTTCTAATGCATAGTTTACAATTTCCTAGGAGTTATAATTATGTTATTTTCTTTGTTTATGTCACATACAACCCTAGCTTGTTGAAGACCTAGGAGTCAAACTTCCATAAAGCTGGCATTCTTCCTTTGATAAAAAAATGTTGGTTAAAATAAATGATTTCTCAATTTTCCACCTTCCTGAAATTTTATGATTCTCTAATTTTTGTGTCAATTACTTTATATTTATGGTTTATAAAATTTGAAAAATAGCAGATTTATAACAAAGTTTAAATGGGTCTCTTAAGCAAATATAATTTCTCTGCTAATTTTACATACATTAAAGCTATTCTCATGGATCTATTAAAATGATTCATTCTTAGTTAAAGGATCTAATATTATTTTATTTTCTAATCAGAGAGAGAAAATATTTAAAGTAATTAACACGTATAAGATATTCCTGTGAGTTAAAAGATACTTTGTTGTTTTATCTGTGTATCAGAAGGTAGGCAATTATTTTAAAGTACCATGTATTTTCTTATATGTTTGCAACTCTAACCATAAGTGAAAATAAGAAGTATCATAAAAAATCTTCACATGTGGTTTATTCAGTCCAGATTAATTCTTTGTAGTAAAAAATGCTGAACAATAAGACTATTAAAAGTGATGGAATTCTTTTCAAGTAAGCCTATTCAGGAATGAAATTTTTCTCCTTTGCAATTGAATATAGCAGAAATAGATTAATTTTTTTTCAGTGCTAGCAGGACCACAGCTCAGCAATAATTTGCTAAAGGCAGAATCCTAGGAAGGCATTTTGTTTGAGGATAAATATATAAATCTGATTCTATTCTATATATTTCTCATGGCTTCCAACTAAACAGAAAGAGAAATCTGTGAGATAGAGAAATTATTTTTAAGTATACTATATGATTTTTTTTAACTGCTGTAGACTTTGTAGGTTGAATATAATGGTCTTAATTAACCATTAGACCAAATTTTGCCTGTAAACAAGTTAAGCAATTAATTTTACTCTTCATCCATGTTATTATGAACTATTCTATTCTACGTGATCTAAGGAGCAGTATATAGGCTGAATTTTGTTTCTTATACTTTGTCTACTTTTGTATATTGTATATAATTTGTGTATTCTATTTTACATGATTTAAGGGATGGTAGTATATGGGTTGAATTTTGTCTCCCATATAATTGGTATAAGAGTACTTAACCCTAAGCATCACAAGATGAAACTTTTTTTAAGTCTTTGGGAAGGAGATTAAATTAAAGTTAAATTCATTAGGGTGATCTACAACTGGGCTTGGATGAATCCTAAAGAGGAAAAAAAGTAGAACACAGACACTTAGAGAAGCAAACCTCAGAAACTAAACCAGCTGAAGAAGCAGGAAGAACAATGCTCTTGAACGCTGACTCTCTGGAGGAGGCAAGCATGCAAACTTTACCAGCAACCTTGCATCCCGGAGAGCTGTGCGCAAAATAGTATCTACTGCTTAAGTCATTCAAGTTCAGGGGCTCTTCTGACCACACTAGTAAACTAATAAAACAATACGAAAGAAGATTCACACAAAGGAAAATGTTTAAAATTATGCAGAGATGGATGAATGTTGGAAATGTAGGTGTGAGGACATCTGAAATATTACTAAACTGAAAATGTCACAAGAATGATCTCTCTGATTCAGCTTACAAATAATTCATGGAGATAAATTGTGAGTATGCAAATAATCAAGTAAAAGGGAGAGGATAAAATATATAAGGTCAGAACTGCTAGCACTTTAGGAGAGAGAACTCCAATAGAATTGTGGTAGCTTCAAATAAGAACACAACAAAACATGACTGAATGACATGTCATAGAAATTTCAAGTCACAGAATTGGAAAGACCGAGGAGTTTAGGGAAAACAGTGCAAATTCTTGTAAGAAGCATTGAGTTGGAAAGCACAGAGCAGAGATAAGGTTGGAAAATATGAGAAAGACAAAAGAATTGTGGAAACTTGAAAAGCTAATCAGTTCCTTTGAAGTCAATAGGAATACCTAAACTTATAGCTACACTTTTTTAGGACTAGGTATCTTATTGTCATTTTGGACATATAAAGCAAGGAGATATAAATCAAGGCGAAGAGAGATACAAAGAAAGGAGAAGAGTTTTGCAATATGTCCCGGGTTCGTACTGAACATATGAAATGAAATATTTTTATTTTTAACTTGCTTGTTGCACTTTTTAAAAAAATGTTATGATTGAAAACATACCAACACACTACTCTTTGGTGATGTTCATTGATATCTCCACATTGTCTAGGCAGGGATGAGAGACAGGAATTGGACAGTCAATTATCACATATTCTATTTGGCTTTGGAACAGTTTGATTTCTTTGAATGCAAACTGATGAACACGAATGATTGAAGAAGTGTCGGTTGTTGTTTGGGTTAGAATAGTAGCTTTTAGTGTATATGGAATCTTCTGAAAGGTACCCTAAATTAAAAAAGAAAGGCATTATAAAGAAGAGAAGCTACATATATATAGATATATATACATACATATCTATACATATATATGTATTATGAAAATGCTTCTAGATTGTTTTGTTCAGTTGGCCTAGCATGGAAATCTCAAGAAGTTGCATTTCTAACTAGTTCATGTATTGTGGATACTGCTAGTAACAGATAAAAGTTACCAAAAGAGGAACAGAACTAAGAGTGGAGGCAGAATAGGCAGGAAGCAGGGTATTTCACCTGATCAGCCTGAGAGTTGTTTCTTTGTCTGATGGTCTGTGACACAAGGGCATATGGTGGAGCCATCACTGTGGATTTTTTGTAATGTTTCATGTTAAGTAAGCGATCCTTCACTTTCCTTTCTTCTGTATCCACACATCTATTTCCCCAATCATTCCAAATTTTTCCTTGACAAATGGCAGTGCCTTAAAAATAATAGCACTAAAAAAAGACAAGCAAGGATGAAGCAAACTATAAAATGAAGAAATAATATCTCCAAGCTCGAGGAAACTGATTTTTGACTAAGAAGCCAAAAAAGTAAGTTGGTAAAATAATAGACTCTTTAACAATAGTTTACAAAGTCTAACATTCATATATTAAGGGTTTAAACTAGATCCATACATCTCAAACTATTTTAAAATAATCAGTCTAAGGCTTCAAACTGTGAAATGACTACAAGGAGAAATAAAATACAACAGAAAAATCAGGAATAAGCAATGGTTTTCTGAATAGGATTCTAGTTGGTCAAGAAATAAGAACAAGAATGGACAAATGCCTGCACTGAATTAAAAACTTCTGCATATCAAATAATCAAAGTGAAGATCCAACCCTCCCCCCCAGTAGAAGAAAAAGATTACAAGCTATTCATCAAAGAATGAATATCCACAATATGATAGCACCTCAAAATGAAAAACAAATGATAAATAATCTGCCTAATCAATAGGAAAGTTATCAAAATATGAAGTAAAATAAAAAATAAGTGCATAAAGAACTGCTGAATATTTATATTCATAAAGCAAATAAAATCCAACATGACGTGGAGATTCCTTCTCACTCCAGTCAGAATAGCAATCATCAAGAAAACAGCAAACACTGGAGAGGATTCAGGCCAAATAAACAGTGTACCCAATATGGAAATATGGATGTTTGTTTAAAAAAATAAAAATAAGCATGCGTTGGTGGCTCACACTTGTAAACCTAGCTACTCACAAGGTTGAGATCTGAGGATTGCCTTTCAAAGCCAGACCAGGCAGGAAAGTCTGTGGACTCTTATCTCCAATAAACCAGAAAAACGAAAGTGGTGCTGTGACTCACGTGGAAGAGCACTAGCCTGGAGCTGAAGAGCTGAGGGACAGCGCCCAGGCCCAGAGTTCAGGCCCCAGACTGACATAAACAATCAATCAAACAAACAAATGAAAACAGAGGTAGCTAAGATCTTGCTATATCAGTTTTAGGAAAATATTCTAAAAAATATAAGGTAACATTCAATGGAGATATTTGCACATGTATGTTTGTTACATGGATTGTTCACATGCAAACTATTGAATCAATCTAAGTGCATAATAACTAATAAATAGATAAAGGAAATTTGGCAATATGCCCAATGGAATGTCATTCAGATTGAAATCATATCATTTGTAGGAAAATCTATAGAACTGGAAATCACCATGCAGAATGAATACATCAATCTAAGAAAAATACATTGTATGCTTTCACTCATATACAGAACATAGCAAAATAAAAATAGCAATATGACATTAATGAAATGGAGACATTTTAGAGGAAGAATAAAAGGGAATGGTAGATATAAGTATGAAAATAGAAATGTGTATGTGTACTCTGTGTGTGTATGTGTGTGTGTGTGTGTGTATGAATGAACACCCACTGCTGAGGAGTGATCTGTGGACAAGAATTACCAAGAAGTGATGGATGTGGTGAATTTGACAAACCTCAGTGTATCCCCATTGAAAAATCTCACAGCAAAACTCCAAGGTGATGTTAGGTGAAATGAACCCCAAGATAAGGGCTCAGAATTTTTTTCTTTCTTGCTCTTGTTTCAACCATATTTATAAGATGATTTCTTTATGGATATGTATGTCCCTCCTCCACATTATAGCCCCTGTTTTCACTGGATTTGATGTTGGTATAATTTGTGGAGGGGAAGAGAAAAAGCAAATTGTTTAAATAGGGATACAGGTGTTCCCATTGCAACAATGAGATGTACAAGACCTTATGTCGAAAAATGAACTTCACAAAGTTGGCTGACAGGGGTTGGGGGAGGGATGGGCAGGGATGGTAAGGGGAAACAAAGGAGGAGGCAACCATGCTTGATAAGAAATGTGTTCATTTCCTTGTTCCTTACAATGTACTCATTGTAACCCCTCTGTATGCTATTTTCACAATAAAAAACTTATTTAAAAAAAACCTTTGTTCAATTAATTCTTGTATAAAGAAAAAATATGGGCCTCAAAAAGTAATTCTACACAATGTAAATTTTGTATAAATTCACATTTTTTGCTCTGCATTTCAGAAAAGAAATAGGTTTGTGTATTATTCACACCTACTTTGAACTTATTAATAAGTATATTAGTTAAGCGTGGATAAGCTTTTTTGCTGATTACTTTCATTAGTTTAAAAGATGCATACCTTGAGATGTGCTTTTAAGAAATTGGTATGTAATTAGAAACACTTTATTTCAATCAAGGAAAATTATGCCATCAGGTATTAGAATAACAATGCGGCTTCAAGAGCATATTTAGCATCAATTATCATGTGCTACTTTATTTTATGGGTGCCTAGTAAGTTCAGTATTTCATGAACATGTCAAAACATTAATGGCTAGAGTGGTCTAATGATGTTCTTGGCACTATATTTAATTCTTGTGACTTTTAATGAAATCACTGCAATGACCATTGATGGTGTAGAACATATTAAAAGTTCTATATTTCTAGTAATCATCTCTAAAGTCATAGCATGATCAAATTAATCTCAAAATCCATCTTTCTAGCAGTTAAAAAACACCCCAGTATTGTACAAATTTACTCTTCAAACTCATGATGACCTCTACTTGCAAAATGTTGTATTATTTGAAACGTAGACAACATAAAGTGGTATCAGAACACTTCTCTCATGCTCTTGGCTGTTATATATTACTGCTTAATGAAAATGTAATAGCATTTCTGAGAAATGATGAGACTATTGCAATTCAATTAAGCTCCATGAGTCATAATATCCCATATGTTCTCTTAATCAGGTAACTAGAAACGGAATCTAAACAGATCTTTGTAATATGTTTCTTGTCTGAGAAGGAATTTAAAGCAGGAAGAAATGATAGTCATATGCATAAAATACTTAGTCCTTATGCCCTCTGTCTGTGAGACCTGTATGACTACACTCAAATATCTGTCTGCTTTATTTGCATTTTCTGCAAGGCCTTCCTCTTTTTCCTGTGCTTTGATATTACTGCTCAAAGAGTCTGCAGACATGAAGGCACAAGAAAATCCAAGTTTCCATCATTATTTGTAAAACTTCACAGAGCACCTAACTGGTGGTTGTGAAAAGATGTCCATTCAGTTTGGAACCTCCTGTTGTGAAATGTCATCAAACTGAATAAATCAGCGTTTAAGTATTTCTACCAAGGATATTGTTTTGTTATTATTGATTTTGAACATTTCACATTCAACCCATTTTTAAAGATGCATCTGTTTGTTCTATTCATTGGAAATCACATCAACTCTTCTATTGAATAGAAAATAATATTTATATAAAGAATAGAAAAGCTCAATGCACATATTATAAAATAATTGTACTCATTACCTGACTTAGGAAATGATCAACCTTCTGTACAATACCATAATAATGGTACAATTATCATTAAAATTGGCAGAAAAATCATGGATAAAGTGTAATTGTGAATAGAATATCCAACTCTGTTTTTGGTACATTTAACTCCCTGTTCAAATAGAAGTGGTACTGAGAGCGTAACTTTAGTGGTGGAACACCTGTTTAGACTGTGCAAATCAAAGTTCTGGTTGGCTAAAAAGAAACAGAACTGTATTCTCCATATTTATGAAGGCCACCATGTGAAATCAAGTTTTGACAGGATCATTTCCTTCTGAAGGCTCTGAGGGAGAGCCATTCATGTCTCCTGCTGTGAATTAGTGCCTAATCATTGCTGTCTCTTACAAGTATAGGCCTCATTAGATTTTGGTCCATTTTAATTCATAATGATCTCTTCCTGGGACCTTGACATCATCTTTAAAGCTCTTTATTTTGAATAAGATCATACTCTGAGTTTCCAAGGAACATGTCTCCAGAGGTAATATTCAACCCATGAAACATGGCTAAAGAGATGTTATTGACATAATTAACTTAAGCCTTGTGATGATGGAGAGATAAATGTAGGTTAGGTGAATGTGTTCAGTCCAATCACGAAGAGCTTCATAAAGAAGTGAATAAACAGGACATACAATGTGTACAAAGGGGAAAAGAGGGAACAGAGAGAGCATATGAAAGTGATTAAGAGCTGCTATGCCTCTGACTTTGAAAATAAAGAAGAAGCTTTTCCTAGAATCCAGAAAGACAATGGGACAGATTCCTCCTCAAGCCGCTGGATGGGCCACAGAAGCCTTCCTATACGGATTTGGACAACATTTCACTTACAGATTTGTAAAATAATGCATTTCTATGGTTTTAAAATTCTAAAATTGTGGCAATTTGTTGCCACAACAATAAGCAATAAGTGCACATTCTCTGACAAATTCGTGTGGCCAAGATTGATCTATCCTCTGCTTTCCTATAATGGAATTTCTCATACATTATTAAGATTTAGATATCTAAGCCACATGGATCAGACATTTGCAAATATGAGAAATTAGTGACTAATTTTTCAAATAATCATTTGTGCTATTTATTATTCATAACATTTTATTTTATTGTCTCTAAGTAGTTGTACAAAAGAGTTGGCATTTAACAAAGCAGTTTACCAATACAGAGCAGCGTGATTAGTGTCACTCTTGCACAATTCTCATCCCCCCTCCCACCCCCATCCCATCCTTCACTCTTTTTAATTTTATAGGTTATACATTGAATTCTTGACTGCTTTCTCCTCCTTTTCCCCTGTGTGTCTAACTTCTTCCCCTAGACCCTCACCCCAACCCTTTGAGTGCCAGTTTCCTGGTGCTTGTTTTGTTGACCTTTGACTTTACCTAAGGAATTACACTACTTGCATTCTCCCTTGTACATGTCATATTTTAGTTAAAATATATGCATACATTTACATACTGCCCAATTTATTTGCTTATAAGTTTATATGCTAAATCTAGTTTCCACGTATAAGGGAAAGATGCATCCTTTGTCTCTCTAGGCCTGACTGACTACTTCACTTAATTTTATTTCCTGATTGTTCCATTTCTTCTAATGGCAAAATTCCTTTCTGTATATATACAACATTTTCTTGATCCATTTGTCCACTGGGGGTATTTGGGATGATTACATACCATTTAAATATGGTATTATTAAGTAGTTATACAAATAGGTTACAATTCCATAAGTTGGGTTATGAGTATAGTGCATATTGTTAAATGTAATTAGAACAATGTCACCTGTTCTAAGATCCCTACCCTCAAGTGTTTTTCTGAATTCATCTTTGTTCTTGACACAAAATAAACACAAACTATGAACATAGTAAATGGTTACTAAGGATGTTTCATGTAAATAAATATAATTATTTTTGCTTTATTGGTGATATACCTGATGAATATTCATTTTCTGTGGATGACAATAATATGTTTCATCAAATTGTGGAGCTAATACTGATTGTTCTGTGTGTAGCTCCATGTTTTTTGTTTAAGATAATGAACCTCCACTGTAACTAGCAACAATTTTACAAAAGTTTGGGGCAAATACAAAAAGGAAACAACAACAAAGAAACCCTTGCAAAATTTACCACAACTGTTTTCTTTCTGAATACAAGCACTAAACCATTTGCAGAACATCTGCACTGCTTGGAGGGCTGAAACACAGAAGCAATTAGGCCTATGTTCTATAATGCATGTGCACAGCACAGCTATGCTGAAGTTGAGCTAACTTCATATTTGTTACAAGAGAAAAGGCACTTTATTCACCCTGCATTGTCAGTGTGATTTCAAATACTGATGGTGGGAATTGTGTTAGGAACCTGTAGTCAAGACCATGCCAGAAAAGCATCTTTTCAAGAAAATAAACCTCTAAGGGACCATACACTCATTCAACCCTTCCAATGCGCCATTATTTACATCTTTTGTGGATATGTGAGTGTTTCACACTGCAGGAAAACACATTTTATAGTTAATAACTCTACAATTCTACTGCTAGAGATTTCAAAGAGTAGTTTATGCCACAATAATGCTATTTCTTCATCATAGGTACTCAAATTCCATGTGTTTTTGAATCTACACTTTTTTATTTTTAAAAAATATTTCACATCTACAGAAATTTTGTTTTGTTATCCCTTGTTCTTAATGTCCATAAGATTGACAAAGGCTATTTTAGAATCTGTAATTACATTTATTCTTAGAATTTCATTACCATGATTAAATTCCAGTGAATTCTGTATTAAAGTCATTCTGATCATATTTATTCTGTCTTATATCTATAACACTACATATATCCCAAGAAAATCTTAGCAATGTGAATAAATACAAATTAATATTAAAATATTTTGCTACATTGGAAAGTCAAGGGTCATCTCACCAGTAGGCAGAGCAACACAATGTATTTTGTAAATTGAAAATGTATGCTATGTCTTGTGTGAAAAATAAGATCTAGCTTTTCCTTTCAAATTATGCTTGTCAGGAAATAGGGGATATCACCAGAAATTACCTCCTCACCAGGAGAAGGAGTTGGAGAGACACACAACAAGCTGTAACCCTATTATAGAAGCCAAGGGACCTCTGTTAGTCCTAGATGACAAGACTCTTTCAGACTAATGACAAATGTAATGCATTTCAATATGCAAAGTTGAATACTGTGAATATGTATAGTCTCCAATTCACATCTACTTTACTAATGCTTGTTGTTCCATTGGGAAAATTCAGTTATTTTTAAAGTCTGTAAAATGATGGAAATGAACAAACTGTTAAATAACTTATAAAGCATTAACAAAATTCATGCTAAAAAGACATGAATGAATAATCACACAAACACATACATATAGGCATAGAAATTATTTAGCTCTACGAATGCATTCTAGAAGTACCTTTATACTTTAGGTGATAAAAGCTTGAAACAGAGAGTTCACCACAAATATCTTACTAAACACAATACTTAGGAACAATGACTCAAAAATAAATTTAAGAGCTGTAATGTACTTAGAACCATTAAAACTGTTATAAACCCAATAAACCATTTCAATAGTATAGAGAAAACAAATAGGTGATGTGAGCCTTCAAAAAACAAATCATCACCATGTTGGAAATTATTCTGAAGGCACACATGCACACACATTTACTATTTACAATATAAAGCTTGTATAAAGCACAGTAGAAGAACCATTGTATTTTGATCTCTTGAATTTACTTGAATATACAAATTGCAAAATGAATATTAAACCAAAGCCAAGAAAATACACCTTAAAATGATGATCACATAGAGTTCACTCCAGTTAGAATATGGAATAAATTAGACATTAGGAACCATTATATCTTGTTATAATAGAAGTATAAATTAACCCTAAGATGAAAAATTTTATTTACTGAAACTTATTATATTCATAATTATATATATCCTCAGCAATATACAGCAGGACACTTCTTAAATCTGAGGGAAATCTACCATAAACATGGCTGAAACCCTAGCAGGCATGTAACTAAATTTCAATCTCAAAATTCCTACTTCTCCAGTACATGACCATCTTTCCATCAATCACACTCATCATATCATCGTATTATATTTTAATTTTAGAACTTGAGGGAGCTCAAGAGATAGATGTATATTACCTTCTTTACCTAATGTAATAAATTAGGTATGGGTAGGCATACGTGATTTGTCTACATTTACTCACGTAGTGACTAGAAAATCTTGACCTAGAGCTGATTATGTGTGCGGCAGGGGAGGAGGAGGAGGGAAGGGGAGGGACATAAAAAGAGGAAGTACATTGGGTAATGTAATTTCCAATTAAAGCTCGATAAAATGTGTTTTTTGTGCAAGTTTTAGCATGATTCCTCACATGCCCCACCTCCAAGTCCAACAGGACACAGTTTGTCACCTTACAAGGCTATGCTCACATTAAATTGGTCCTCATCATTTAATGAATTACCTTATTTCTACATTATCCTATGAAAAATCATATTAGAATCCCCCCCTCTTCTCTCCTTTTTCCTTTTATATTTTTCCTTTGCCTTTTCAGTCATTCATTAAGTTTGGCTTCAAGAAATGTAATCTATAAATCATAGTTTTTACAATAACAGGTTTTAAAAATAGTACGTTTCTATAGACTAAAAGATCACACTAGAATGGTGAAAATGATTAGACCACTTGTATCTGTCTTTTTTGTTTTTGTTTTTTATTGTTGGTTGTGAGGCCTGAACTCTGGGCCTGGGCGCTGTCCCTCAGCTCTTCAGCTCAAGGCTAGTACTCTACCACTTGAGCCACAGCACCACTTCCAGACTTTTTCTGCTTATGTGGTGCTGAGGAATCGAACCCTGGGCCTCATGCATGCAAGGCAAGCACTCAACCACTGAGCCACCTTCCTAGACCCTGTCAACTATTTCTTGTTTATAACAGGCACCTACTTCCCACAGAGACAAAGAGACAAGCGTCCAGTCTCATTACATGATGTATCTCAAAGAAAGACTCCTCAGTTCTTCAGAAGCAATGTGATTGTAGGATTTACTTACAGTAGAAAAGGAAAGCATCCACAGTCACAACTTTTGTAAAATGAATACTGTTCAGGAGGTTAGGGTTTATGGTCAGAAAGAAGTACAGCACAAGTTGATTATGAAAGTTCCTGAAAAACCATGATGAACCTATTAAAATTAAAATTATCTTCACTTGCAGCCAGGAACAAAGATGGATTGAAGGCACAAAGGTTCAGTTACACAAGACGAGTAACTTTAAGAGATTGACTCTGCAGCCCAGTGCATTTAATTAGTAATTCCACACTGTGTACTTGAAAATTTCCTATAACTAGTCTTCAGTGTCCTCTCCGTACAAACAAAACTATATTGTCACCACGCAAGGCAGTGGCGGTCCCAATCATTTTACAATGTATATCTATGTCTATAGATATTGTATATATGCATACATACCTATACCTATCTATAGGTAAGACATCTATAGATATGGATAGTGAAACATTCACTTTAAAATATACACTGTTAAGTATTCTATAGTAACAGTAGCAAGAAATGAAACTATCTTTCTCAAAAATATTAGGTATTTTTAAATTCCAGGGTAACTAATTTGGACAATAAATAGATAAGAATTGAAGACCACATACGGTCAATTTTTGAAAAGCAAATTAATTTTAAAAATTAATGCATAGATTTCTTATTGCTGGGAAATAAAGAAATTAAAGCATGAAGGAAAAAATCTAGGACTTATACATTAAAATAAAGTAAAAGATATACATATTATTAGTATTTTTACATAATATCTCCTGTCTATATAACTTCTAATTAGAGCATTTTTTCCCAGACATGTATCTTTTAACCTGAGAATAAATTGTTCAGCCTTTCCTATTACTGAAACATAAAGAAAAATATCATGAACCAAGAGAAAAAGAAATATAATACATGAAGACAGCTGGCATTGTAGAAGAAATCACAAATGTCATGAGAAGAATTATCTAATAGCATTGCAAAAGGACTTTTGTAAAACATGAACAATGGGAATCAACCACAGATCCCAGGCAAAATGACAATTCCTGAATGCTGAGATGTTCTAATGAAAAAGTTCTGGAGGACATTGGGGTAGACTGACAGCTTGAACGGTTTCCCATGGAAAATTTCAGCTGATTTTCCAAATTACTTGATTTGTATTCCATCTTTCCCTCTTTCCAAAGCATGCAGAATAAATTCCAAGCCAGATGCCACGTCCTAGACTGGATAAACAATGATAGGTAAAATATCATAAAATATTGCATTCTATTTATTAGGTATTCAATTATTAGAACAGTAAAATTACAGATAAATAATAAGAAAACTAAATTTTTATTTGACTGGATGTTCCAAGCACATAAATTATGCTCTATGAATTTAGGCATTTTATAAAGACAACTAACATTTTCACAAAGCTAGGGAATTAGGCTTACCTTATATAAATAATGTATTTATCCTTGGTGGACTAAATATATTGGCCAAAGTTTTAAAATACCACATTTGTTCCATCCCAATAAATTGAGGCAGAGGAAAAGTCAAGATCGGTGGTCTGATTCAATGGAGAGGTTGTTTAGTTTTAAAGTAGACAATCAAAAACCTATATGCATTTACAATTCAAATGTTATATGTACAAGGACACAAATTATTCACTGTAGTAGACAATGTTACATGCAGTATCATTTTGGTAATTTCCATCACTTTATATTCATACAGTGCTATATCTTTTAGATAATATGTTTTAAGTTTTCATAAACTATGTTGATAAATTAATGCTCCACTGAGAGTTAGTATGTTGTCTTTTAGATCTTGTAAACAAGGCATCAAAATTTGACAGTATTATATAATACAGAATGCAATGGTAGTGTCATAAAACTAATCAGAGAGAATCAGTGAATATTAAGGTGATATTTTCTTTTCTATGGAGAAATTTTCTACAAAAATATATCAAGAATCAATTATGCCTAGATAGAAAAAGTAGACTTTATTGCTTTGCACCAACCCTCATATAAAATTCATAACTTGATAATACAGCAAATAATTATTTTTGCTTTATAGTATGAATGATAACATGAATATATTTTTATATGATCATATTATTTTTTAATTATGAAGAAGCCTTTAAAGTTTCTGGTATAAATCACCTTAGAAATAAATTTCTTACTAATATCAAAATCAAATATTAGTAAGATTACTTTAAAACAAATTTGACTGCCAAAAATTTTCAGGTTTTTTGTTAAAATTCTAGAATTTATTGTTAATCTATACTTCTACTTAGCTTTAAAGAATTATCAATTTGAGGTAATAGTTGTTTATATTTCTTTAAATTATTCCCATCTTTTTTCACAGAAAATGGAACAATAAATAGTAAAAAAATAATGATAATGCCAAAATAATATTTAAATTATTATGATTAAGATTGATTAAAAATATTACGATTAATAGTGATTACTAAGAAAGTAGATCTAAATTGGAATGCTTAAAAATTCAGACTTCATCAACTTATATATATATATATATATATATACATATTATTTAATTCATCCAGTTTTTTCCAAAACTAAAACTTAGCATGCTCCCAAGATTATTTGCATGATTTGTTTGTCAAATATTTTAACTGCTTTTAACTTTTAACTTAAAAGCTCAACTGAATTCTAATGATTTTTGATAATACTGAAAAATTCCACATCAATTTTATAATGCTTTCAAACATAGATGTGTTTAACACGACATAGATGATACCCAGCACAGCAGTAGTTGTTTTGAAAATAAAAGAATACAATGAGCTTTCTGAGAGGCTCGTTCTGGAAACATATTTTCAGAACTGCTGCATCCCAGTTGTGAACAGCCAGTGCCAGAGGCCAGGCTGATAGAAAGAGCAATGTTGGGGTCATGTTTTCAATTGTTTTTCTGTTTACTTGCTGGTCAACACCTTTACTTCTATTTGACCTGATCTAATTTCTTCTACATTATACATAAATATAAGTTTATGGGTCTAGAGCAGAAAGCACGAATGAAAAAATTCAAGGTATCAAACCATTTATGACTTTAAGTGTACCTACAGATATGCTGTTGCAGCTCCAACTTGAATTGCAATGATGGTAAAAAGCAGCCTACTCTGTGGGGAAGCAGAACTATACAAATAGAAATGGTTTCCTAAGTCTTCGGCTATAATTATAAATAACAGTGATTCTTTAAGCTGAAAAAATGTGTTATTCATAAATTTAGCATTGCTTTCAATCATAACTAAACATATATATATGTATATATATCAGTCTTACATTTCCTCTGCATCTTTTGCTGATACATAGAATGATTTATGTGAGTGAGACATTAAAACAAATATCATTAATTTTCTCTTTGATTACCTTTTATTTTTTACATTAAACTGTCTCTGTCCTACACTTGTTAGGAGACAGTTGCATGGAAATGTATTTTTATTTAATTCCAGTAGATAATGACAGGTAATTAGAGCACAAATACTTTACATATGTTCCTATGTGTGCACGCACAACACACACACACACACACACACACACACACACACACACATGAAACTATCTGTGGCAATGAAATGGACTATATCTCTTAATGAAACCATAACAAACAATATGACTCAGTTTGTAAGCAACAAGTACCACACAATCCGGAATTCCTGCAGTACAAAGAGCAGGTGTAGGGAATAGACTGAATAAGAACTGTGGAAACTGAACAGCATGTCTCTCACATTCCTCCAGAACGTTTTTAAGTTCTGTATGACTTCTTTGCCTTAACTACCTTTGACTTCATTGTACAATACTTGTGGAAAGCATATCATTCATCTGTACATGTATTTATAGCTCAAATATGTATTTGTGATTTTCTATTAAGAATAATATACTATTCTTACTTTGCCTGAATTCACACAGGAGTAATTCTCTACAGGAGTAACACTTCATTTACTTTTTAAATGTGTAACTCTGGATATGATTTGAATATAATGAAAATGCTATTAAACGGACTTTTGTTGAACAGCATAATAAACCCCGGTTTAATAACCAAAATGTAATCCGGTCATTTGTCTTCTTGGAGCACACTTTATGCTGGTTAACAAAGGCAAAGAACTCTAAGTCTGCCATTTCTAACCACATTTGATTTCTAACCACAGGCAAGACATAATGACAAGTTATGACACACACACTGTTTGTTAAAACCAGACCCATAGCCTTCATTTATGCTGTGGTATGAAAATACTAAATAGATAGGAAATCAAGAGGGCCTTTATTTTTACAACTCTTCTGGTTAGAGTTGTATAAAGACAATGTAAATTAGGAAACTTGTAAGGCATCTGGGAAAATTTTAAGACATTATGTACTAAAAAATAGTACACAAAATTATAGTGTGAGACTATCTGAGGAAACTATTATCCAAATGAGTACACCCCTAATGGAGAGACTGTACTTATTCAAACCTGTTTACTTATACAATAATAATGATTCTTTTTTGCTCATGTTTCAAATACCCATGTTGTGGAACTTAGGAAGGAACGTTCAAAACTCTCTTTTTAAAAAGAGCAAGGTGTGAGTGTCTATGGCATACATATAATCTCATTCAAAATACAGCATACTGCAGGGCTCATATTGTCTGAATTTGAATATCAGGTTTGGAATGAATGGTTTTCCTTGGAGTTAATTGTTTCCTTTTGACCTTGTCCAATTTCAAATACAGGGATGTCTTCTATCTGGACTACCTGCTCTGTCTGTGTGGGATCCAGTTCAAAAAACAACATTGTTCAATTTACCCCCAAATCCCTCATTGCTGGCTCTAACAACTGTTCATGTCATATCATCCTAGCCTGCCTCCAGCAACAATGTATCACTCGATAATCAGAAATTTCCCAACCAAGCCAGAAACTATAGGATGGTGTTTGATCTGTCCATGGTGAAGACTGTACAATTTTCTTTCTTAAATAATTGCATGGCGATCTTCCCCCCAACTGTCTTCCCTGTGTCACCCTTTGTGTAGTCATGGAGGAGACAGAAGAAGCCATGTTTTGAATTCATGACTATTTGCGAGTTTCCCAAAAGTTCTGGGGTACGGATGCTCAAACTTACCTCCTTCTTAGACCTACTGGGAACCTGTAAAAAATAGTAGTGTCCAGATAGCCACTGCCCTCTGCACACAAATGCAGAAATTCTGGGTTTTGAGCTGGGCAAATGTCTTCTTAGTATTGTAGCTGATTTTAATGTGCAGCCATGTCTGAGAACGACTCTTGTAGTTTATAGCAGTAATGAATGCTTGGATTCTGAGATGCCTGCATGGGAGGTAGCTGAAGGAATGTTAGGTGGTTTCACTGTATCCACGCATCACATGGCTTTTCTGTGATGCTTCTCTGAGCTTTACAAACTTTGATACTCAAGGGCTGGCTGTACCTTGATTCAGAAAATGCTTTATGGCCACATCCACCAAGCAGGAGGATCTGTTAATGCTGCTTTATACTCTGTAATCGTTTCTAAGTTAAATGGTAGCCTCTTGTTGAGAGAGATGATTATTTTTTCATCAAGTTTGTTTCTCCAAAAATACATAGCCTATCTGGCCAATGGCTAAAATTCACAGTGTTACTTAAATCAATACTGAATACCAGTGAGATCTGGAGCATTGTTGAAGGTTGTGCAAACATTACAGTTTTATAGGAAAAATAAATAAAATGTTCCCTATAAATGCTGATGTTCCTCCTTCTGGTCACAGAGTTTTAAAAACCAAGGTTCATTTCTAAACTCTTCAGAGACCCCAGACTCAGCCCAGCCTTCATTACCTTCTTGCTTTGCCTCTGTAGAGGTACTTGTGAAGTTAGTAATATAAAAGGTGACATCAAAGGTTATAAATACACTGTGAATTCTGAGGAAGAGTGGCTTGCTAGAGCTTCCTAGACTGGAGCAGTTCATCTTGGCTATCTAAAAGCTATTATCCAAGAGTTACTTCTGCCCTTGGGAAGAACTATCTTAAGTTAGAAGATTTGGGTACTGTGTCAGTGCCAATTCTCTCGAGGAGAAACTCTCCTTCACAAAATCCCAGACAAATCCCTTATTAATGTGTGATTGAAGAGTCACAACCTCTGGTTGAGCTGATTTAATGCACCAGGGGTGCTCAGCTCTTCCATTTGCCCCAACTGCCCATATTCCATTCCATTTCCTTCTGTTACTTTTTGTCTTCTGGCTAGTCACCCTCCCTTCCTCTTTGAGATCAATATCCTGGTGCATCTCTAGTGCCCACAGTTTCAAGAGAATAATATAACTGCTTTAAGAGATTAATCATTTTACTTTGCTGTTAAAATCTTCTACTTTGTGTATCCTGGTCTCCAAGTCTCTGTCCAGGCTCTGCTGGGCTCCTGTATTGCTCTAAGGGTCCATCACTTTGGTTAAGTCTTTGGTGGTAGATCTGTCCACAGCACTGGCGGTCAGGATCTCAGACCACCTTTGCTGCTTCATTGCATTGTGTGGCATGGATATCTTCATTCCATGTTGTATTTTGTGCAGTCCTCATATTCTTTCAGATGTCTTATTCCACTTAATCACATTGAATTTGTCCTCAACCTGAATCGACTCTCACCCTTTCCTTGTGCTCACCCAACTGGCTTCATGGTATATCTAGTCAACAACTGTGTTGTTTTTGTACTCAGTTTCCTCTAGACTACTTTTTTTTTCATTTGAAAGCAAAGCTATTTCATACTCAGTATTTACCTAGACCTATTCTCTGATAAGGCTAGCTGTGGTCTGTTGAAAAAAATAATGTGAGACTAATCTCAACTAAAATATGTATAAAACATACACTAGTATTAAATTATTTAGCATGACAGACGTGCAAAATATTTTATATTAGTTACATATTAGAATTATATGATTTTGATAACTGGATTAATAGAATCTGCCTTTAACTTCTCTTTCCTCTTTACCTTTTCTTTTTCCTTTCTACTGAGTTTCAAAATGGTTACTAAAATATATAAAATTACCAATGTGACCTGCACTTGTATATTCCTGTTGGTCTTTGTTGATTTTTACATGAGTTTTATCTCACACCCTAAGAATCAAACTTGATAAAAGCAATCATATAAATATGTGAGTTTTGTAGCTAGTCTGTTGTTTGTTTTCTAGACTAAATTGACTGTTGCTCCTATGTTTAGTTTTATCTTGTCACTAGTTACCAAAAGCGTCCTCTTACAATAACCACTGAAGCAGTAAGATCACACATAATGAAATTGTTTTGATGTGCTATATATAGGACAAGTATGTTTTTAAATTTTCCTTTTCTTTATTTCTTCTGTATCTGAGACATTAGAGTATGATAGAGACAGAAAAGGATTCTGTCTGAAATCCAGACCCTTCCTGACTATAAGGGGACCTATAAGCACACATAATACGCAGTTTAGAGAGCCATGACTATAGCCAGGCATCATACTATCTACCTGTAATCCAAGCTAATCATGGGTCAAAGGCAGAATAGTAAACGAGACAAGGCAAGTCAAAGTGAATAAGACACTATTGTAATTATTATTAATAATAACAATAACATATAAAAAGTCTGGTGACAGCTCAGTTTTCTAGCATGCCCAAGGCAAATGTTGTGGCATATACATATATGTTGGAGAGAAGAATCCACATAGAAAAAAATTCAATCTACATAGGAAATTACAGTTTAAAAGTGATCATGACCTTGTCTTCAAGACCGAATAGGAAGATGAAAATAGCACATTTAGTTAAAAAGTAATTTGACAAGATGCTCATAAATTATGTGTGCTCATATAAAAGAAAAGAAACACAGACACTGGAAATACATAAATCCTTGTTCTGTTGAGATTCCTTACTTTACTAATGACACTGGTAAGGTTTAGTCTCTCTTTAGGTAGTTAAGCAGTCTTTTGATAACAGATTAGTCCTGATTCTTGTTCTGATTACCCGTCCCCAGGATGGAGTCCCTCTGCTTCAATGTACAATGCTCTGTACCATTTTCCTTCTTGAATCAGAAAACACCATTTCACGAAGAATTAATCATAGATGTACAGACAGATACCATGTTTCTCATTACAATTTTCTTAACTTGAAGAATATTTTCTTTTGTCTGTGTCGTCTGCTTAATCATTTCTTGTAAAATCTTGGATTTGCAGTCTTCAGTTTTCTTGTAGCCATGCATGCATTCATATATTCATTTTTATTTAGTCACATATATTTCAAATATTTAGAGTTTCATCTGCATACAAGGCTCTGAGAATAGCAAACAAGTGAAAGTGGTTTATAATCTACTCTAAATTTTTTCTAGCTTAGTTAAATATGGTTTATTGCTCTTCATGCTGTGTATATTTTCAACATATAAGTTGCAAGACAATCTTAAGCCTATTTTAAAAAGGAGAATTATTTTTAATAGTTACCGGGATGTTTCCATCTAATTTGTTTATAAAGCATTTAAGATGAAAAATAATGAGTTTCTTATCTTCCCTGGATATTAACAAAGAAAGTGTATACCTGTCCATCAAACAGAGTTTCTGGGGGAGATTCTGGTTTTACTTTTATCTGAAACAGACATGCCTTAGAAGTAATAAAATTTCAGGTTTTCTTTAAGTAAGTTTTTATTGTGAAAATACTGTACAGAGCAGTTACAATCACATGAGCAAGGTAATGAGCACATTTCTTATCAAGCATTGTTTCCTCTTCCTTTGTTTTCCCCCTGCCATTTCTTCCCTCCCATCTCCACAACTACATTTCCCCTTTACCCCTTTTTCAGTATCTTCAGTGATATGTGTATTCAAATGGTCGTATGAATCTGTTTAGCTTTTTTAAAATTCCATATTTCAACTGAGAAACAGTTAAGATTGCTGTCTCTCTCCCCTATGGTTTTGCTCTCCTATACTGTTCTTATTTTGGAATTGAATGGACATCACTACTATAGGATGGATAGGCAGGTAAACCTACAAACCGGAAACTTCAGCTGCAGAAATTTACAAATAACATTAGGAACTAAAAACTCCTAAAATGAAAATACATATGAACATTGTTTATTTTTTAAAGATCTGATTGAAACTGTAGACATAATTAATGGAGTCTCAAAGCTGTACAATAATAAATTGAAAAAATTCTGACACTCAGATGTTAATTATAATGAAAAATGATTTCAGATCACACCAAAGCAGTAACTCATGTAAAGGAAAGATAAATTTTGAATACAAGTAATGAATAACTTTGTGTTCTTGCCTAATCTAGTTAATGAAGTGAAGTGAATCATATAAACATGTTGGAAAACATTTACATTTCTTGCCATTGTCACATAAAATAATGATATGAAGAAAGATAGCACACAATACAAAACCAAGTTCAGTGCTACATGAGTTTTAAGCACTCTGAGTGTAAACCAAGGCCCTGAGTTTAACCCTGGTCTTGCATATTAAATAAATAAATTCATCTTGTCAAATCAGAAGGACTCAAAAATAGCTGGCATATTTGATTGAGTAAGTGTCATAAAACCTGGCAGATAGCTAGTTAATACAAATATGTTTATGAATTTTATGCGCTTCATAATATTTCTAGCATTCAATCTTAGTATGATGCTTTAGAATTTTACAATACGCATTACTGCTCATTTTATACTGCATTCACATTTATAATTTCTATTCTCTTTTTATTAAGATAATTATATTATCCTTGAATAGATACAAGCTTCAGTGTCCACATAACTGTATCCGCACTTGTTTTTCCTATTTTTCAGGCTTAACTGAACATACTGAAAACCAAGAAGTATTCAGTTAGAAAATGTAAATGTGCAAAACTTCACTTTTGCTTTAAACTAGATGAGATATTTTCAAAAAGACTTTTGGGATTTCCACAAAAGAATTATGATTCAAATAGGAGTTCATTTGCTAAATGATATTTAAAAAATACTTACAGGATTTTTTTTCTGTTGGAAAAGAGCTACATCTGTCAATTATTGTTTTTAAAATTGCATTATAAACTATCAGCAAACCAAAATAGATTCAGATTTTTTTACATCAAAGTTCAGGAGCCTCTAAATGTAATTCTCAGTGGTATCTATCTGTTAGATCCCTTCTTTAAATGGAGTTTGGCAGGAAAGCAAAGAAAATATGTTTATTAATTCTCATAATGAAAGGGAATTGACTGTGGCTTTTCAGTGGAGCTCAGTGGGAGAAATTGAAAACTATCCTAGGTGAAATCAGGTGAGAATTCCCCCCACCAAAAAAAAACCTTGATTTACTTTTTTTTTTTGAAAAAAGATATAAAATATCCTAGGAAGAAATTCATAAGTAGGAAACCATAAATACAGAGTCATGCAAAAAAATACTGGGGCTCTTACATTTTCTATTCAGTTGTTCATGTCCTGACCACCTCTTTCCTTATTACATTTTTAAATAAACAGATTTTATAATGTTTGCCCTATCCCTGTCATATTCTTTTTGAATGATTCTTCATTGAAGTTGAAGAAAGCCTGCTTTCCAGTTTTCCCATCTCTGGGCACAAGTTGCTTAGTCTCCAAAGCAAGGCATTAAAATCCTGGGCAAAGGAACCTCATCTGTAATGTCAATATTTTATCTGAAGCTAATTATGCAGACGCAACCTGTGGAGAGACCTGGCATGCCATTGTATCTGTGGTGAAATGAGAAGCCTTGTTAGGTCTGTTTGGTGACAAATCACGACCTTTGTGCTTTCTTGAGAAATGCTGTACTTGACAGCTTGCTGAAACTGCTCTTTGGAAAGGAATTCAGCAATCCATCACCTTCATAATTGATAATATATCCTATGCAACAATTTCCTGTAAGGACAGGCAAATAAAGGATAGCACTTGGAAGGATGGAATGAATCTGAAAAAAAAGCAATAAAAATTTAAAGAGAAAAACACATAGTGAGAATAATAGTCTGAGAACACTTTATCAGTAGACACTCTATACTGGCTGTGTAGTTCCTACAGTCAGCTGGATGGGCACTAAGCTCCAGTCTTTCCACTGACTCTTTATTTCCCCTTTTTAATTGTAAAGATGATGTACAGAGGTGTTAGTTACATGTCAGGTGCTTAGTACCTTTCTTTGAACAGTATCATCCCCTCCCTCTGTTTCTCCCAGTATTTTCCTTCCTGACTTCCCTCTTCAATCACCCGTAGATTCCATCCTGGACATTTGTCTTAGTTTTAATATCACTTGAGTTCAGATATTACCATCATTTAGGAACAGAGCACAAACTCCACAAGCTTCCAGGACAACAATATCTTAGCACTTCTCTGAAATCATGCTGAAGAAATCAATGCTTGGTCCTTAAAATTGGGATGAACCCTCAGTGCTTCTAGCAAACACCAGAATTCCTACCAACTTAATTCTAATCCCTTCATTACCCACAGAATGGACTCCTGCAACTCCTCTACCATTTCTAGAACTGTCAGAATTCACTTTAGATCTTATTTCTATGATTGTAAAAATATGTTGACTTCAAAATGAAATACCATGGACTAGCATCGTGGCTGATTTTCTTTTTTAAGAACTTTCCAATTGCAGGGTTCCAGTGGCTCACACTGACAAGCCTAGCTACTCAGGAGGCT
>NW_012267259.1:13309552-13311873 GCF_000151885.1 Dipodomys ordii | reverse complement strand
TTTTCGAAGAACCAACTCTTTGTTTTGTTGATTCTTTCTGGTTTTTTGGGATTCTAATTTTTTTAATTCTGATTTAATTTTGATTATTTCTTTCCATCTCCTTGATTAGGGTTTATCTTGCTGCTCTTTTTCAAAGATGCTCAGATGTCTCATTAAATTGTTGTTTTTAGATCTCTCCAATTTGTTGATGTAGGAACTCAGAACTATAAACTTGCCCCTGAGTACTGTCTTTGCTGTGTCCCAGAAGAGCTGGTAGTTTGTGCATTCATTTTTGTTGAATATCATGAACACTTGAATTTCATTTCTAATCTCTTCCATGACCCACTGGTGGTTCAACAGTGTGTTGTTCAGCCACCAGGTGTTACCGGACTTTCTTTGGTGGTTTTTGGTGTTGAGTTCTAATTTTATTCCCTTGTGGTCCGAGAGAATGCAAGGTATAATTTCAACGTTTTTGAATTTGGACAAGTTTGCTTTGTGACCTAAAATGTCTATTTTGGAAAATGTTCCATGTGCTGCTGAGAAAAACGTGTATTCTGATGCTGCTGGGTGAAATATTCGGTAGATGTCTGTTAAATCCAGTTGATCTATGCACTTGTTTAGATCTCTGGTTTCTCTGTTGAGTTTTTGCCGAGTTGATCTATCTAGTGGGGAAAGTGGTATGTTAAAATCCCCAACTATTAATGTCTTTGGATCTATGTGGGATTTGAGGAAAGTAGTGTTTCTTGGATAAATTTGGGTGCTCCGTTGTTTGGCGAATAGATACTTAGAATTGTAATATCCTCTTGACGGAGAGATCCCTTAACTAGTATGTAGCAATGTAGTGACCTTCTTTATCTCTTCTCACTAATTTAAATTTGAAGTCTATTTTATCTGATATTAGAATTGCAATTCCAGCCTGTTTATGGGGGCCATTTGCTTGGTAGATTTTTGTTCCAGCCTTTCACATTGAAAATGTGTTTGTTTTTATGAGCAAGATTTTGTGACTCCTGAAGGCAGCAGATAGAGCGATCTTGCTTTTTAATCCAACTAGCCAGTCTATGTCGCTTAATTGGAGAGTTAAGTCCATTAATGTTGAGAGATAGGACTGAGAGATTTTTTGGGAGTTCCTGCCATTTTATCTACCTCCTTGGGGGCTGCATTAGCAGTGTTCTTCCTATGGTTCTTGGATTCTCAGTTTGGGTGGGGTTTTTTTGGCCTTTATGTTGGTTTTCTATGTGTAGGACATCTTTAAGAATCTTTTGTAAGGCTGGTTTGATGGACATATATTGTTTCATTCTTTCTTATGGAAGGTTTTTATTTGACCTTCGGTTATGAAAGAGAGTTTAGCTGGGTACAATATTCTTGGTTGATAAATTGTTTGTCTTTAAGGCATGGCATAGATCATTCCAGGCTCTTCTTGCTTTGATTGTCTCTGTTGAGAAATCTGAGGTGATTTTAATTGATTTCATTTTATAGGTGATTGATCTTTTCTCCTTGACAGCTTTAAGGATCTTTTTCTTGGTCTGAATTGATCCTGTGTGGATTATAATGTGACAGTGGGATATCCTGTTCTGGTCTGGTCTATTTGGTAGTCTAAAAGCTTCTTGTATCTGAATAGGCCTATCTTTTTGCATGTTTGGGAAGTTCTCTGCTAGGATCCTGTTAAACAAATTTCCTAGACCATTAGCTTCTGTCTCTAGGTGCTCCTCTACACCCATTATCCTCAGATTAGGCCTTCTAATGGTGTCTGCCAAGTTTTGTATAGATCTATCATATTCCTTCAATTTGTCTTGGATGGTTGTATGTTCTTTCTCTATAATATCTAGGCTGTCTTTAATCCCCAAGATTTCAGCTTCTGCATCGTCTAACCTGCTGTCAAGATTTTCTACTTTGTTTTTTATTTCTTTTCCTTCTAATTGTTCAGCTTTGATGGCTTCAAATTTTTTATTGGAACTTTGTTGTAGATCTGTATGAACTTTTTTACTTCCTTAATTTAGTGTTCAGTGCTTATTCTCAAATCACTTAGTTGATTGGTTATCGTTTCCTTAGATTGCCATTCCTTCTGGTGGGCTCCATTCAGCATTCCCTTTGTGGTCTCCCTGACTTCTTTCAGCTCTCTGTTTATGGATTTCATGAATGCTTTTATTGATCTTTGTCTATTCTCATCCCGCTCTTTCAATTCCTGTATTACTCTTTGATTTGCTTCCTCCCGTTCACACAATTCCTGTAGTTCTCTTTGAGTGTTCTCAGCCTTCTCACACCATTCCTGACTTCTTATCTGTCTGTTCTCAGCCAGCTCCTGCAATTCCTGTCTATGTCTTTGACTGATCTCAGCCTGCTCA
>NW_012267259.1:13303744-13309502 GCF_000151885.1 Dipodomys ordii | reverse complement strand
AGAAGTGGTGCTGAGGCTCAAGTGGTAGAGTGTTTGCCTTTAGCTGAAGAGTGCAGGAACAGTGCCCAGGACCAGAGTTCAAGCCCCACAACCAACCAACCAACCAACCAACCAACCAACAACAACAACAACAAAAACCTTTCCAATTGCAGCCTCTGAGCAAGAATCACCTCCACTTTTAAAATCTGATATTCAGTGTTAAAATGTCTTCTCTAACTCCTGGCTTTGACATGCATACCCTTTTTTAAATTTTTCGGTGTGGCTTTCAAACATAGCTATTGATTAGGCTTCCTCCTAGTTCTTTGGTCTGTACTATTTTTCAGAATCGTCTTAGTCTTGCGTCTCCTCATTCTTGGAGGACTTTCTCTTATCTGATTCATTTTTTAATCCTGAATTTTATTTCCTGGTTCATATTAAGAATGGTGCAAGCCTGTCATTCACACTCCAATTTTCATATGGCATTCTTGCAACTCTGTTTCTACTGTGCTGTTTTGGTTATTGTTCATACACCTTGTTCTTTCATGCAGTTGTGTTTTCCCACACTTCCCGGTCATATCAGTTAAATTCTGTGTGTTACATATACAAAACTTCTGAAAAAATTAGAACCTATCTATTGAGGATGACAAAGAACAACAGAGGTTTGAAATTAACTTAGTCTAATTTCCAATATAAGGATCATTTGACACTATATAGAAGTATAAATGAGCATAGCTCAACATTTTAGATGTCATAGAACTTTGAAGCATGTAACAATAAATACCTCTGAATGGTATGATATTTGAAATTAAACAACTGAAATGATAGAAATACAATTAAAAGTTCAAAGGAAGTGGGGCTGGGAAGGTGGCCCAGTGGTAGAGTGCTTGCCTTGCATACATGAGGCCCTGGGTTCGATTCCTCAGCACCACATAAGCAATAAGCAAAAAGCCGGAAGTGGTGCTGTGGCTCAAGTGGTAGAGCACTAGCCTCGAGCTGAACAGCTGAGGGACAGCACCCAGGCCCAGAGTTCAGGCCCCACGACTGGACCCAAAAAAAAAAAAAAGTTCAAAGGAAGTATAATCTAAAAGTAAAATAAGAGAAATGATGCTTCTCTGGTTTATTTATTTATATGTCTATTTATTTAAAGATGTGGTTTTGTTTCATTTTCTAGGCTTCTCTTACAGTCTCAGGCTGAGTATCCTCTTGTTTGGAACTCTAGAGTAGCTGTAAGCATGGACCACTATGTTTCATTACAATTACACATTTTGTGTGTCATAGATAATGATTGAAAGCATGTTATATGGCTCTTTTTTCCTCAGAAGAGAAATGAGGTAGATCAGATGAATTTAAATGAGAATTTCCATAGGCCAAATAATTGTACCACATGTATTTCCAAAAAGAAGTGCAAAGATTTTTTTTTTTTGGTCAGTCATGGGGCTTGAACTCTGGGCCTGGGCACTGTCCCTGAGCTCTTCAGCTCAAAGCTACTGCTCTACCACTTGAGCCACTTGCCAATTCTTTCTAGTGGTTTATTGGAGCTAAGAGTCTCACAGACTTTCCTGACTGGGCTGGCTTTGAACCACGATCCTCAGATCTCAGCCTCCTGAGTAGCTAGGATTATGAGTATGAGCTACCAGAGCCTGCTGCAAAGATTTTTCTGTGGGCCTTTTAGTTGTCATTCCATTTCCTTGTTCTTCTTGTTGATTACCTGGACATGCAAATCATATGCCTAATCTTCCTACAAACCAAAGATTGCTGATCTCCTAATATATGATAATGATAAGGGTGCAGGTAACGACTTGGTTGACAACAGATGAGTACAAAAACATTCAAGAAATCCATTCAAGAAATTCAGGACAAAATATAGCATGATGAGGTTTACAAAGGGTGACTGTGTTGTTCATTGATTATTATCTTCATTGATACTGAATACAGTTAAATTCAAGTAGGTTTAAAAATCTGTTACAAAGATTGTTTATATTTAAAGATTTTTGCAAGATAAACTTTGATAGTATTTTTAACCAATAATAGAATAGACATATAGCTTTCTAAACCAGAAATGAAATTAAGAAGGGGAAAGGGTATTTCTTTAAGAATTAGCATATCTATTTCCTGGAATCTCTTTTAATGCATTTTTCTTCAAAGAAAGACTAAGGTAATGTTTAAGGCTGAATCTTCATTGCTTTCAGTAATGGAAAAAGCAGAGACCTGGGAATATGATAATAACAATGAATACTGTCAACTAAGGCTCATATACCTGAAAAATTAGCATCATAGACTGAAATTTTATGCATTTTGGTCTATCCTTGAGGAAAAAAAATTACCATCTGCTTCTACTTGCTCTTGAAAGCTTCTTATAAATATAGAAAATAGAAGAGGGAAGCGGCAACATTTTCTAGGCCTTGTTTTGCTACATTTGTTAGTAAAATAGAAGATGAAGGTAAGGGCAGCAGAATGAGAGATTGGGTAATAGCTGCAGACACTAAGTATTCAGAGGGTGTGTTCCATGCTTGTCTTTTATAGACACTGTTTTACCACAGGTAACACTTAAAATGGGCTAGTAGGGGCTCACACCTGTAATCCCAGCTATTCAGAAGGCTGAGAGCTGAGAATCTCAGTTCAAAACCATCCCAAGCAGGAAATTCTGTGAGACACTTAGTAGCAATTAACCAGAAAAAAAAATTAAAGGAAATGGAAATGGAGCTCTGGATCAAGTGGTAGAACACTAACCTTGTGCAGGAAAAGTCACAGATAACATCCAGGTCCGGAGTTCAAGCCCCAGGTCTTGTGGCTTTGTACATGTGTACATGTGTATGCACGCACACAACACGTTCACACATATGAAGATGGTAACACTTATGAAAGGCTGGTCACATTTATCTCCACTTTGCTGACCTTTGCTTCTTGTACTGCAGCGGCTAAATTTCTTAAGTAATTTTAAAAGTTGTTGTTTTAAGAAAAGAAAAATATCCTCTGATTCCTCTATGTATAATGCCAATAGAATAGACTTTCAGACAACCACAGTAGTCCTTATGGATCCTAAATTCTATAGAAGTCAAATTGAAGTGTTTTGGGACCTTATGGTTCCATAATTTCCAAAAATGGAAAAAATAATTGTTTACCGGACATAATTCTCCTCCTGGAGAATTGTTTTCAGTATAGTCATTTCTTTTTTTACTGAAAATCGACCTGGAAACTGAATAAATATTTGATTATAGCAATTTCATATTTATCCTGAAAATTACACCCAAGTACATTACTCCTTCATGGCTATGGTTGCTGTATTTAGTGATCACTTGTCTTTTGTGTGGAGAGAATGAGCATAGACTCTGGGTGGATCAGATCTGTGCTGGATCCTTTCTGCCCAGGATCCTTACTTCCTGTCTAATTTTCTGACTTAAGACCTTGGGCCAGTCTACAGAGCAACCTCTTTTGTGTTAGCCAATTCTTGGTTCGGATTCTCTCTATTCTCTGCTATTTGTGTTTCCCCACTTGAACTCTAGTTGCCAATAAGCACTATGAATTCCACAAAAACCTTTTATATCTAAAGAAAGCACATTTCTGAGCTATACCTTAGTGCCTAAGTATCAATAACAAGTTTTTGAATTGATGGCTCTTCCCTGAATTTCACCAAGACAAGTTCAACTCACTTCCTTTACATCCTAGATAGATGTGGTCAAGTTCCACCACAGTAATTTTTAAATTACTTTTAAATTAGAGAAGGAAATTTTTATGAACTGGTACACAGGTTTGGCTCATAATACAGTCAACTTCATTTCCTTTGAGAACATAGGGAATAACTTATGAAAAGAAGCAAAAGTGTCTCAAGGGATAACTTTTGCACTGCTCCAGAGAATATATATATATATATATATATATATATATATACACGTTTTTGTCTCATACGCTAGTTATATATACATCTCATAATTTGAGGATTATGTGTATTTTTACAAAATTCACTATAAGTTATACATAGATAGCTGATAGACACTTTTAATATTCCCTGCAACATCAATATGTTTGATGGGAAAAGATTAAGTTAAGAAGTTTTAGGAAACTTCTTGGTATGAGTCATTTCTGGCATCCAAGGTAATATTATATAAAATAAGTTTTAGCTGACTGAGATTTTCCCACCTACCAATTCACATTCCTAATGTGGAAACATTTTGGCCTCAAAAATCTTTTTGTTTCTCAGTCCTGTGTTTTTGTGGACCATATGAGTAGCTCACATGCATAAGGTATGTCTTACTGAGGATCTGATTCCAATCCTAGAAAATTGATCATCTTGTTCCTATTTTATAATAAAATCTATTGCCTAAAGAGATTTAACCCTGACTGTCCTTGACTCAGAACTCTGTAAGACTGAGCATTGTGATTTTGTAAAGTAAATTAGGTTACTACAGCTTGGCTCTATCAAGTTCAATTAGCTACATAGGTTTTTCTAACAATAACTATTTTTAGCCTGTACAAACAGGTTTGTTTCTAATATTTGAAATGCTTTTGTCAATTAGTCATTGTAATGGTAGTCTGAAAACTAGCTTATTTTAATGACCATCTGTATGAGAAAGTGTATGTCTTGGTATTATGTGAAATAATTATATAAAACTAGCATTGCAGTATTCTATTCAAGTGTTGGTAGTTGCTTTTAAAAATTAAAGGATGCTATATTTCTATTCTTTTTTTTTTCTTTTTGGTCAATCATGTGGCTTGAACTCTGGACCTGGGCACTGTCCCTGCGCTCTTCAGCTCAAGGTGAACGCTCTACTGCTTGAGCCACTTCCAGGTTTTTAGTCATTTATTAGAGATAAGAATCACACAGAATTTCCTGCCTGGGCTGGCTTTGAACTGTGATCCTCAGATCTCAACCTCCTGAGTAGCTAGGATTACAGGCATGGGTCACCCGCGCCTGGCTTACATTTCTATTCTTTATGAATAAAGTTATAGATAGCAGAGAGCAAAGACTATCAGAAAAAAAAGCAGCTTCTTTTTCCAATAGACATCTTCACTGAAATCATGATGTTCTTGGTTCCATTTGTGGTTGACATTTTGGGGCTTTATGCTGGGTAATCTCCCATGAACAAATATCGTCTGGATGTCAAAACTACCTTGTTTATATTTGTTCCTCATCTCCACTGGGCCCTAGAACATGCCAAAAAATGAACTTATCAGTGTAGCTTACATAATATTGTGAATTCATGAGGCCTTGCTTCAAGGTTCTTCACACAAAGGAATATTTAAGAACTTCAGGAGCTGTTTTTTTTCACCTCTGTCACAAATTATATGGTAGTTCTTTTGTTGCTTCCTTCATCACTCACATTCGTGCCCTACAATGTTCTTCACAATCAGTCATCACCCAAGCAGTATGTGTTGACTGAACAAATCCACAAAGTTTACTTTATTGTAACAGACTTGCCCCATCATTTAGACACATTCCCAAATATGGCCTATGTCATTTAGACACATATATGAGGAGTATCATCTTTTATATTTCTATAAAGTTTAGGGTAGACTTAAGAATTTGAGTTTTTTCTTTTTCAGATACAAACCTTTATTTTTTAAGTGGGAAGATTTCATTTGTCATTGCTAATGTCTGATTTAATGATTCCTGGTCTCCATTTGGACTTTCCTTTGGCATTAGAATTTCCAGAGAGCTGAGGTCTGTGACAGACACGGCACCTATAACCATGCAGCTCACGCCAGGCCTTTCGTGGTATTTGCTTGGCCAGTCCATTTACCATTCAGATCTGCAACATGGACTCAAAGACATCTTTCCTAC
>NW_012267259.1:13275279-13297214 GCF_000151885.1 Dipodomys ordii | reverse complement strand
AACAGCTTCTGGCTCTGTTTACCCAGTGATGAAAGCCAGTACTAGGGGGCAGAGTTTTCCTCTGCCTGGGCTGGGTGATTTTTTTCCTGGGTGGAGTTGAGCCTGGCAGGTCAGGTCAGGTTCCTGTGACCTGCTAAATGACTCTTTTCTTTTCTGCCAAGACCTGAGTTGGAGCTAGTAGCTCAGTCGGGCCTTTGTCAATATCAAAGATGGAGGTCTCTGGTAGTGGGGGGGCAGAGGGGTGGCCTTCCCTCCTATGCTCCCTGAGAAGTAGTGAGGATGTCAGGATTCTACTCCTGCCGGTATCTTGCTTCTGGTCTGCAATCTGTAGGATGAAGATGTCTGCTCCTTGTCAGTTCTTGCTTGTGTTGAGTAGAATCTGCTTGCCAGCTGTGTCTGGTGCCTTTGTCCTGGACTCTCTGTATTGTAGGTATGGCAGCTACAGCCGCAGCCGCGGCTACCGGCAAGTGCTCAGATCTGTCTCCTTGCCTGGATTTTCCCTCTCTGGCCTAGCTCTCTGTACTGTGTTGGCACACTTGGTGAAATTCTCTGGCCTAGGACTGTTCACTGGAACACTAAAACTGCTTTCTATTCGAGAGCTTCTTTAGCCTCCAGCTTCTCCTCTGCCATCTTCCTGGTACTCCCTTAGATTTTTTTTTAACTTGGTTTCTAAAGTTTGCTTCACATGGAAGCACGTGTGACAAACTTATAAACTTACTGCAGGAGGGGGACTGACTGACATAATCATGAAATATAACGTCACCCGCCTCATCAAGCAAATGTTTCATTGCAGAACACTTAAATTACTCTTCAGATTGTAACAGTCCCCTGATCACAGTAATGAATTTGTATCCTAGAAGCAACATCATATGTTTTAAATAATAAAAACTTGTTCATGAAATTTCTATTTAGGATATATGTATATAGCTTTTTTATTTTTACGGTTACCAGAAATGCTTGTTTAATATATATGTATTGTGATGAACATATTTTTCCTACTACAAGGAACACGAAATTTATTTTTATGTGCTACCATACAAAACATTACTACAAAAGAGTGAAAATATTTATTTTTAATTATTTATTTCAGCGGTAAAAGGCAGTTATTGAAGAACAAAGAATCCCTAAAATATATACAGAATGGTCGTAGTTGGAAAAAAAAATAAAGATGGGAAACAATTACATAGAAAGCATGTGGAGATATATATATGTATATATATATATACATATATATGTATATATATATATATGCATATATATAATTCTTCGCTGAATTTTGTAAGGATGCTTACACTATCTTATTTCTCATTTTTAGATGGCATAGGCTTGCTTAGTTAGACAATACTTACCTGGATAGTCCAATTTAAAAAATAATAAATTTTAAGACTTCCGTGTCTTGAATTGGTGACATGAATCTACAGTATTGTTGTCAGTTCGGATTTGAGTACTGCAATCAGGAGCGATGTCCCCTGAGAGATCTCTGGGATGTATGACATGCCAACATTGACCAAATGCATGTGTGAGGAGATCTGCTCATGGAGCAACAGTAGTGAAGAATGTCTGTGTCCCTGTATCATTGATGTGGTGTGAACATCACTGTTAACAGTGCTACAAGAAGCTAGCTGACTCCAACCTCTGCCTTCCAGATTCTCAGTAAACAACACTAGCTTCACTTGCCAGAAGGAACCTGGACTTGATCCCTTCATTTTCCAAGTCATTCTATCCTGACGATTTCAGCTTAGATATATGATTGCTTCCTCTTTTTTCATCTTTAACACCATTAAGTCGATAAATCAAGTTCCATTTTCACCTACACTTCTGTCATTTTCTCCTGATAGGTATCTGTATCCATCCTGGCAGTTCCTCTTTCCTTATAAGTTTTTCACACTGCAGTTAAAATCCTGGAATCTGAATCAGTTACTTTATATCAGTGACTTCCTACTCTTCCAGTTATAAACTTTAAAACAACGGTATCAGTGAGCTATTATCTAAATTCAGTGAAAATAATTAACATGATATCCAGAACATTGAAAGAAAACACATTTATTACCCTTGGTCGCCTCTGTGGGTCAAGGCTGCAGCTGAGGGTCATTGAGTGCTACAGTTGAACTCCAGTCATTTGAAGTCTTAATGGAAGACAGTTTCATCCGAGTTCACTCACGTGGCTTCCTAACTGCTGACTGCACAGAGGTCTTGGTTCCTCAGTTCACAGTCTCTGGACTGAAAGACAGAAGCACAGCCAGGGAAATGGAAGTCAAAGATTGTATAAACTATACATCAAAATGCCTGCTAATGTCAGATATACAACAGAATCATTAGTCTAACTTCTATGGCCTGAATAGGAGACAGGAGTCACTTTGTCCTCCTACATCTTGTCAAGATGAATGAAGATAGGAAGGGGAGGGGATAATACAGTCATAAAATTCAATGCATAGCCTACAAAATTAAGAATGAGGGAAGGAATGGATAAGGGGAATGGGGAAAGGGGTGATATTGATCAAGATGGATTTTATTCATAAACTACGTTGCTGAATGGGTAACTCTTTTGTATAACTACTTAAATATAATAATAGTAGCAATAATAAATAAGAATAAAAGAACATAAAATGTGGCCTTTACTTTCCTTTCTATACCTCTACCTACTCTCCCTTTCCTATCAGCTGCCTAAACCCCTTTCAGTCACTTGCTGTTCACCCCAGTGTTACTCTTTGTATATTTACTTTTACTAGAAAGCCCTGGCTACCAACTATGTGTACTTAAGTGTTGCTTAATTTCCAGAGTTTACATTTTCTAGTTTATTTTAGTTTTGTTTTCTTTCTAGGCAGCCTTAAGCCTTATTGGTGAGGTTGCAAGACAAAATAAAGAACTTCCAGGGAGATTTTCAAGAACAGATTGCTGGCAAGTACCACTCTCCTGTGACAATGAACCGGAAATTAACTTTCAGGTGTGGGGCTATAAGGAGAGATGGATGCAGCGGTAAGCTAGAAGGGCACCAATAGAAGGACAAATGGTAAGAGAAAATAAAAATAATATAGTGAACTCTTAAAGACAAGAGGGGCAGGAATTGCTTGGAGAAATGTGCTCTATCCCATGTCCCTATGACCAGCCTAGATCAAAGCCTTTATTATTAAAAAAAATACTTTGTTCTACTGTAGCAAGGGCCACCTGCGTGGACATTCTAAAAAAAGAATAAGAGCAGGGAAGGATTGGTTGCAGGTAGCCATGCACTATCCAGACTATTAGTGAGTTTTAATCAGCCTCAGTCCCCAGGTCCACTGTACAGGCCAGACCAGTGTGGGTATTGAAATACTTATCACTGGGAAAATATTTCCTAAAATGCTATAATCAAAGGCTCTCCTTCGCAGCCTAGGATCAGAACGTGAGTGATGCCGGCCATCTACCCCTAAACCCAGTGTTGGCCTGAGGGCTGCAGCCAGCCCAGCCCAGCCTAGCATGCAGGCACGAGTAACTGTTACCCTTGAGAAAACCTCTGCATAAGTGTGCTGAATAACCAACCTACGCCCACTACACCCCAACCCAAGGCCTTGGATTCCTGGTTGGACAAAGCCAATTAACATCATCTGAGTGTCTACCTTAAGACAAGGAAGTATGCCCAAAATGGGAGGATCACATCCCAGCTGAGGCCAACACTGAACACACTGAATAGGGATGGGGGCAGACTTTTGCTCAGCATGTGAATCTCTGCCTCCACACCAGGAAGGACACAGGAACAACCCATCGGATGACTAATTCCAAAACATTCCACTTATGCCAGCAGTGTTTATACCTGCAATAGTGACAGGAGATATTCTCCCTTTAGTCTCCAAATGACACACTGAACCAGAGGCTCTTCACCACCGAGTTCCCCTAGAAGGGGGAAACAAAGGCTTCAAAAATGGAAGAGTACTTGCAGACAGGACACAGTGGTTATACTTAGAGACCTCATCTCCCACCCATGCTCAGGCCAACCCCACCCAGATGCAGGGGAGTTGTCCAAACCTTGGGAGTTGCTAATAGTACAGAGGCCATGCTGTATCTCACCCAAATGTCTGCCCAGAGTCCACAGCTCATCTGATCATGGAGGAGTAGATTCCGTCAATCCAGAACCACGGGGACACAAGGGGAATTTCAGACAGGCACCAAGGACTCGACGGAGCTTCCACTCTATCAGAGAAGCCTCACCAAAGAATAAAGGCTGACTTCAACTATGTTTTCTTGGAATTCCTTTTTTCTTTTACCTGTGATCACTGTTTCCTTTTTCTTTTTCCACTCGTGTTTTCATCTACTTCTCATTTATAGTCTTCTCTTATATCCCTTCCCCATGTAATTAAACTGTATTTCTACTCACTAATATTTTGTTTTCCTGTGTCCTTCAGATTTCACTCATTTTCTGCTCAGTGACCTTCTCTTATATTTCCTCCTTCAGTGTATTTATTTTTATGACCTCATTGTTAATTCCTACACCTTATTCTCTAGTGTACAATGTAACATGCTTCTCGAATGCACATTGAGCATAACTGATTTTATAACTCATGATGCCAAAGGCATCTTATTTTATGCAAGTATCTTCATTTGTATTGAACTGGTGGATTTGTTGTTGCTAAGCTTTCTTTCAGGTCAGTGGTGAGAATTGTATGGGAACATTGTCACTACGGTCATCCAGAACACAGAGAACAAGTAAAGAAAAACACTTTAAGAAAGAGCCTCCTAAAACAAATTCAATGCTGATGAGCAAAACCTCAATTTAGGAACACAAAATAAACATTCTAAGTATGATGACACCTCAAAAGATAAATAACCATGCAACAAAGTGTCTGAAGTACCTAAAACTTGGAGATGATATCCCTATGGGTCAACCTGTATCCCTATTTTTTAAAATGGGGATACAGGTTGACCCATTGCACCAATAAGATGTACAAGATGCTATGTCTAAAAATGAACTTTACAATTTGTGGAGAGGTGGATGTGGGGTGTGTAGTTGAGAAGGTGGGAGGGATGGGATGGTAAGGAAACAAAAAAGGAGGAGGTAACAATGCTGGAGAAGAAAGGTACTCATTACCTTGCTCATGTAACTGTAACCCCTCTGTACGGTATTTTCACAATAAAAAACTTATTTAAAAAGAAAATAAAATATAAGAGAATAAGAGTTGACATATTGTTCTTTGAAAATATAAGTGAAGTTAATATGTTCTATGCCAATCTTAGTAAAAGTTAGAGGAAAAAATCTTGCCCTATTCAAATTAGAGATGTAAAAGTAGATCCCCCTTACAGCAAATACAAATGATATCCAACAGATCATGTGAGAACATATTAAAACCTATATAAATAAACTGGAAAAATCTATAAGAAATAGATTAACATAGATGCATAAGATCAGCCAAAATTGAACAAAAAATGATCTAAATAGGTCTATAGCAAACAATGAGCAGAGAAAATAATCGAGTTCCATCCATAAAAACATTTAAAGCCCTGGATCCTATAGGTTTCTCACATAATTTTACCACAACCCTAAGGAAAAATTAATACTAATATTCCTTCAATGAATAAAAGGAAGGACTTTTTCTGAATAAACAGAAAACGAGAATTACAAACAAGTCTCTTTATGAAAACAGATACAAACCCTAAGATATATATTCAAATGTTTTTTTCTTTCATGCATTTGTTTCTAACAGATTTATAAGATGATTTCTTTGTTGCTTTGTATGTTCCTCTCCCACAGTATAACCCCTGCTTTCGCTGTATTTGATGTTGGTATAATTTGTGGAGGGGAAGGGGAAAAACAAGTCGCTTAAATAAGGATACAGGTGGACCCATTGCAACAATGAGATGTACAAGTTGTCATGTCGAAAATGAACTTTACAACTTTGGTGGGGGGGGGGAGGGGATTGAGTGTGGGGAGAGGGTGAGGATGGGAAGGGATGGGAAGGGGAAACAAAGGAGGAGGCTACAATGCTTGATAAGAAATGTACTCATTATCTTGCCCATCTAATTGTAACCCCTCTGTACAGTATTTTCACAATAAAAAATAAAAAAAACAAAAAAAGATAACAGATACATTATTTTGCAAATATTCTCAATCATTTAGTAGCATATTAAAAAATTCTCCAAAAAATTGGTACCTTATTACAAATCATACAAATTGATCAAGTTAGTTTTCTTCCAACAGACATTCTTTTGGGGAATTAGGAATATGGGATGTGATAATAGGAGAGAGTACTGAAGCATTAATACAAGCATATACGCTATATATAATATAGCACATGCCGGGCGCCGGTGGCTCACGCCTGTCATCCCAGCTATTCAGGAGGTTGAGATCTGAGGATCAGGATTCAAAGCCAGCCCGGGCAGGAAACTCCGTGAGACTCTTATCTTCAATAAACCACTAGAAAGCCGGGAGTGGAGCTGTGGCTCAAGCGGTAGAGCGCTCGCCTTGAGCTGAAGAGTGCAATGACAGCGCCCAGGCCCAGAGTTCAAGCCCCATGACTGACAAAATATATATATATATATATAGCACATATGTTATATTATGCATGTAAAATATGTATGTTTAATATGTACGTATGTATGTATATACTTCTATGTAGTAAATATTAAATTTTTTTTAAATCCGCATTAATTTGGAACTTTTTAAAGAAAATAAGTACTCTACCTAAAAAGGAAATAACTATAAAAGTTGTCCCCAAACATGCCATGAATCGTGCATACAATAACAAAAAATATCTTATTTGAATTTCAAATTTACCTTCTTTTTTTTCTCTTTTTCCTTTATTTTTACAAAATATAGCAATTCTACTTGTTAGAAACAAAATAAATTTTATAGTTTCATAGGCTGGGCTGGACATATAAATACTAAATGTATCAATAAATCAATGTGTGGTAGTATTTTTGGTTCTAATGGTTTTCAGAAGAAATGGATGATATTATTAGTCATATTTGTGGCTGTTTAGTATCTCATGATCATTGACAAAAATTTATTGTTCATAAGTTTAATCAAATTTTACCTTGCAATAGGCTTATATCAAATATTCACAATGAAACAATTCTTCTTCACTTAAGAAATCCTGTGTTTAATCATCTTCTTTACTATTATAAAGAGAGCCATTGACAATCAGACCAAGTTTTCCTTTTCATCCCTTTCTGTGACTTCCTGTGATGCATGAAGTTTAGCTTTGCCAAAACATACATGGATGCCTATGAAAATAGATATCACTCTAACATTTTGGAAGACCCCAAGCAAAGCACACATGCGCTTTCAATTTACCAACACATTTCAGAAATCAGCCAAATAGTTTTATGCACAGAATTGTAAAACTTGGGTTTTTGTTGTTGTTCTTTTTGTATTTCACACACCCCTCCTTGGAATGTAAAATATACAACAAAAAATGCTTGCAAATTATACTGGGTGTAAAGACAGTAATGTTCAACCTAATGATTTAAATTTTTAGCTCTGACAAGAAATCACCATGAGCTTAAACAATGCCAGCTTAGGGCATGAAGAATGAGAAGGATCAGTGAGCATGAGGAGGCATGCTTCCCGTAAGTTCCCCATACAGGAGACATCCCTTCATTACTGGTTCACAGCAAGGTTAATTATTACTATGAACTGTCACATTCACTTAGGCTTTCTCTGAGAGGGTATAAACAGTACATTGCAGAACTCAGAATTTCTCTCAAGCATTTCTGGATCATAAGCTGATATGGAGGACTCCTGATAGACAGTACACAGGCAAGGTAAGACTCAGTGCAGCGGATTAGACAGTTACTGTTACATTATTTTAAACCTCATGAAGGCTGTGATTTCTCTCTATTCATTTCTCCTATACAATTTGGATGGATGTAAAAGTAAACATATCAGAATGACTGTCAATCACGATAGCCTATATATACATTATTGACAATTTGATGTAAGTGAATGTTTTCCAAAACATATTTACAGCTTATTCTTATAAATATTCTAAATCATGAGAGTGAATTATTAGCTAATATTTGTTAATATTTTTAAAGGAAGAACATTTTCTGTGACATCTTTATAAGATGATCAATTCACAGTGATGTGCTTTATTTATACAAGGAAATAATTTTGACTGTGTAAATTTCAGAAATGTTAAATAATTGGAGACATAACATCTGTTACCAGAAATGTGTATCTTTCTTTGGATTGATTCTGAAAATTTCCATCATTCATTTCATATACTCAGAGTAATTTAAAGTATCTTGACATGAGGAGCCATTAATGCCCAAATATGTCTGTTTTTCCTTTATGAAGAAATCAAAGGAATAAAAGATCAAGTTTAGTAGAAAAATAGAATAAATATTTGACTTAGAGGAGATGTAAATCATATAAATGTTTACCAGGGATTTTTTTTAACACATGCACAATTTATTTGTGGAACTAATGCTATACAGGTTACACATTTAATATTGATATTCATGTTATCCTAAAATATAAAATCCTAAAATCTTGGTAATCTGCTTCAATGGTTTGTTTTCATTGTGGCTCATTGTGCCATTTACTGCCTATCTCTAAATACAAACTCTCTTCCAAATGTTGGAAAATCCTGGAGCCAAGGAAATCATATTCATAGAAACACCATGATCCCTCAGGGATTTTTAAACCACAAAGGACTTCTAACTGGAGTTCCCACTTGAATATTAAATGGGCATCTTTGATGGAAATTATCCAAATAATACTTGTAATACTCTACTCCTTTTCTCAAAAGAGTGCTGTCTCTCAAATCTTTCTTTACTCTGCTTTCAACTTCCTATGTCAAAAGATAATCATTACTTAGACCATTTCCTGTTGTACATACTATCTTTAATAATTTTTAACACATTTATCCCTACATTAGAGCCCAATCTGACCATGTTCTCCTGTCCAAATCCCATACTGTGCTATCATTCCTCCAGAGCTGTTACAGGATAAGTTGCTCAATGTTCTGTGTGCCTGCATTCTTCCTCTCCTCCTTCAGTCACCCGAGATTCAGAGAGATCTTTTGTGGAGAGATCCGATTATGCCATTGTCTTGGTGAAAATCACTTTTGAGAGATTGCTAGAAAAGACATGGTCCTTGGATATGGCCATGCCTGTGCTCCACATCTGTCTTCATTGACGTTTTACATCACATCTCATAGTCACCTCGCAGCCAGCTTTTGCTGCATTGGATCTTTGCTCTCCTACCAGAAAGCAAGTCAAGTCTTGGTTATAGAATATATACTTTCTCCTCCATCTTGACTATCACCACCAATATTCCAGATGTGGTGTCATTTCTTCATATCATTTCTATATCAATTGAAATACCACCTTCTCAGAGAAGGTTTCCTTACCATCCCGAACTGTATGATCTCTGTTGAAGAAAATCTTTACAACAAAATGGGGCAGAAAAAGATATTCAAGTGTATTGAAATAGGTGATATACAAGGAGGGGCAAAATGATTGGAACCTATACAGACTATCAATAATAGAAGACAGGAATATTGATAAAAGTCACAAGTATACTTTGTCTTTATTGTATAGAAACAAACTTGACTGAGTCCTTTTAAATACAACTGGAAAAGTCTCCTTTTCAAGATCGAGAGCTTATACCAAGGTCAGCCACTGAACCTCAAGTTTCAAGGCTGAATTCCAGTGGCTCCTGACAGTAGCTAGAGATTGAAAGTCAGATTCATTAAGAGTGACCACCTATCAGTCACTATCTTCAAAAAAAGATGATCTGAATCCTGTGAATTGAAAGATTAAAAGGAAATATTGGAGCCTCCCACTCTTACATATTTCAAATATTTGATGCTGGCATTAATTTTTCAAATTTCTCCTCAGATGAGATATTCCTTTTGATTTGAACACCTGGATGGGAGTATGATGTGGGCTGTTTCTTGAGAACATCCAGTTTTCCACTTCTGCAATAATGGCCCTAATTTTACAGGTGAGAGAAACAATATGGAACTTTTTCCAGCTGCTAGATCTATTCCATTAAATTCAGTTAATGGAAAAGTACATTCATAAACACAGCTAGGTCCCATACAATGACTGTGTCACTTTGAGATGGATTTGGAACACACGATTCATTTCTTACTCTCTACACTCCCTTATTTGAGGACTTTGATGCTGTTTGGCCAGCCTGGATTGCATTTCAAGCATTGTATCAAAATGTCTTCAAAATCCCAAACTTCTTTCAGTGCACAAGGCTGTAGGAGCTGCGTGACATACTCAAGGGACTGGTGGCCAGATGTGCTTAGGACATTGTGTGAGATCACTTTCAAAAGGCCCTGCGTCGCCCTCAGTTGATGCATTGTGGACACATGAACCAACTTCAAGCCTGGAAACTTAGAAGGAGTTCAATACTTTGTACTGGTGTTCCTAGGAGTTTTCAAACTCAATTATTTGTGCCGATTACATGGATAGAGGCCACCGTTAGTGGCTGCTCATCTCTTTAGCCCATTATGATAACTGATCTAATGGCAGTTGATAGTTTAAAAAGTATTTATGTCCAGTTGGTTATATCCATTGGAGTAACTATATTCACTTCGTTTGTAGAAAGTGCTAGGATCAGCTTGTTACATTCCTGATGAGTATTATTCCACTTTATATAAGCCAATTCCATTAGAAGCTCTTTTATTTATAATAGTATCTTTACAAATATGCTATTTTTACTAAGATTTTTACTTTACTAAGATACTAAGATATCACCACATAGCTCCTTGAATACTTTTATAACATTTTTATCTGGGCATTTCATTCTGCTTTCATACTAAGAAAAATCATATGCTCTCCCATAAATCATGAGCAATATCCCAGCTATTAGGTTAAGTTGATCCACATATTTTTATGGATTGAGACTTTGTCTCTATTCCTGAACAAGAACATTCTCTATCATCACTTAATTCTCTGAAGGCCATCTTCATATTCAAAATTCAACACACTAGTGCTTTAGATCAATAGAACTGATCATTTCTATCTTTGCCAGAATGTTTAATCAGGTTTTGGGAATATTTCTTTTATGGCTAGAGAGGTTGAAGATTTCTTCATGTGTCTATTGGCCATCCTTCTTTCCTCTTCAGAGAAGTTTCAGAAGTCATTAGTCTACTTATTTATTGAGTATATATATATATATATATATACACAATGGAATTCTATGCCTCCATCAGAAAGAATGGCATTACCCCATTTGTTAGGCAATGGAAAGATTTGGAAAAAAATCATATTAAGTGAAGTAGGCCAGGCCTAAAGAAACATAGGTCCCATGGTTTCCCTTATTTGCAATAACTAATATATGTCTGAGTCAAGCAGAAATGGTCAGATAATGATGTTAGGTGAAATGAACCTCAAGAAAAGGACACATGTGGTAATTTCTTTCTTGCTATTGCTATTGTTTCTAACATATTTGTAAGGTACCACGTGAGTTTTTTGTTGCTTTCTATGTCCCTGGCCCATGGTATAATGCCTGTTTTCACTGTATTTGATGATGCTATAATTTGGAGAGGAGAAGGGAAAAAACAAATTGTTTAAATAATAATACAGGTGGACCCATTGCAACAATGAGATGTACAAGACGCTATGTCAAAAAACAAACTTTACAACTTTGGCCGGGGGAGGGTGGAGTATAGTCGTGGAGATGGGAGGGCACGGATGGTAGGGGAAAAACAAAGGAGGAGGCAAAAATGCTTGATTAGAAATGTACTCATTACCTTGCCCATGTAACTGTAACCTCTCTGTACAGTATTTTCACAATAAAAAACTTATTAAAAAGTTTGTGGAAATATCCCTTATTAATTAATATAATTCTACTCAGCTTCAGTCTCTTCCCATTATCTAATACTAGGCAATAGGTAAAGACAATTTAGATAACATATATTATAATACATGCATGTTACCACACACACACACATATACATGCACATACACACATGCACACACACACATGCACATACACACACATGCACACACACACACACACACACACACACACACATAGTGCGTGTGTATGTTTATTTTCCCACAGCATGTCTTGAGATTTTCCCCCCTAGTTCTAGGTCTTACATCCATTCTAGATATTGGTCTGGAAGGAAAAATAATTCCCTTTTACAGATCACAGGTCATCTTTCTTTTATCATAATAAGTCACAGCTGAAGCACCAGCAATTCTGAAGACAGGATTTATTTATGTGCATGCTGTCTTATTATTTCTTGGGATGTTCCAAAATTTTATCCTCATCCTATTGTTTCTAAGGTAAATCTTTCCACTAAAAATGTTTTATCTTGGTACCATAAAAAAAGTGTGCCTGATGTGAACGTTTCTGAGTTATCAAAACATTGCTAGGGGTGTGGGCCCTAGAGATGAGGATGAAAAAGATTTGAGGACATAAAGGAAGGGAAAATACAAAAAAGTACACAATCAAGTTTTGTGCATAATTAAAAATATTCTGGATGGATATGTTCAAAGAGCCCTAATAACTCAATTTTATCTCTGAACTATGGTATATCGGGCAATTCAGGTGTGGGAGAATGCATCTAATCTAGTATTGTCAGCACCTGATGTATGTCAGGACAATGTGTAGCTACGATAGTTACATCCTAGAACTTCAGGAGAAAGAAAAAACTCAGAAAGAGTCGGTGAGGGAATGAAGCATTAACAGAGGTGCAAGGATCTTGTCCCTCATATATCATAACAAAAAAAAAAAACCTTTGACAAGACTATGCCAGCCAGAAAATAATGCCAAGGCAGTAAACAGACACATTTATGAATTTCCTCAAGCTTTTCTATAAACTAATGTCCTATTGATAATGTTGTTTAAATAATATATTTTATATTTACTCATTAATTTAGTACTAATCACCAGCAAATATTGAGAAATAGTTACAATTTGATAGACAGTAATTGGTAGAAGGAAAACACAAAGAAATATTGTATTAGTCAAAGCTTTTATGGCGAAAAAAGATCAAGAAGATGATAATGTTTATATAAAGGACCAATTGGGAAAAAATACCCACCCACATTCATCATAAAACCAAACAATATTTTTCTCAATATCTTCTACTCTACCTAGCGTGAAAGCCATTAATGGGAACAAACATTTAACAGTTTTTGTAGTAATTATTATTTTTTTTTGTCAGACGTGGGGCTTGAACTCTGGGCTTGGGTGTTATCCCTCAGCTCTTCAGCTCAAGGCAAGCACTCTACCGTTCAAGCCACAGTGCCACTTCCAGTTTCTAGTGGTTTATTGGAGATAAAAGTCCGTTGACTTTCCTGCCCAGGCTGGCTTTGAACTGCGATCCTCATATCTCAGCCTCCTGAATAGCTAGGATTACAGGCGTGAGCCCCCAGCACCTGGCTTGTAGTAATTATTTTATGCAATAGTTCATACAAAATAAGAATGTAAATATGTGCAACAATAGTCAAGATCTGTTATGCTCTGGATATGATTTGTGTTATGTCTTTATTTATTTGTTTCATCTGTTTATACATTGTTATTATTTAGTAATCGTACCAAGGGGTACAGTTGAGTACGTCATGACTGTAATGCTTCTGTTCAATGTCATCCTGTCCTTCATTCTCAAAGACCAAGTAATGAAAAAAGTACTTGGTTATAGTTTCTGCAGGTTAACATTTTCTTGGCTCTTTTATCAGTATTATCTACTAAAAGGGACATTGAAATTAGAATACTATTTTAATTCCATATCAACAGATCAATTTATTCATTAGTATTGTTTTCTGGGCACACTTAATATGTGATTTTGTGTAACGAGGAAAATGGATGTTTTTAAAAGATAAAGTGAAATTTTAAGTAATACAAAAACTGAAACCAAATAAATCACTATGTGTTTGATACAGTATTTCTAATCTTAGCAATTTCAATCAGAGGCCAGGATTACAACATTAACAAGTCTACAGAGAAAACGCAAATGGCTTGAAAATATTTAAATGGAAAGCCATGGCTTCAGCCTTCACACAGATTTCTACAAGGGAATTATTTCCTAGAGTATTCAGCCACAGGCACCTTGAAAGACATGGGATTCAATACCGTGAGCCAGGATAACCTTGAGATTTCATTGCTTTTACTTGTGTGACATTTGGGGTATGAAGAGGAAGATAAGAGTTTACATCGAAGTTTTTAACTGGAACTTTTCCTCCTGGTTTTAACAAAATATCTATCAATCACATGCCAAAACCACTTTACAAGGAGAGGAAAGAAAAGGCACTAGTCTCTGAATTATTTAGTTCCTGTCACTTTGTATCTGACAGAATCTTTCTATTCCCCCACATTGTATAATTTGTGCATATAGAAGTTACTTTGTCCTTAGATATTAGAGAAGGATAGACCAGTAGCAATGTAAGAACACATGCTTCCCACTCAGCTGTGTTAGGAGATGAGGCAGAAAATAGAATGTAGGTTTTTCTTTTACTTTTTTTTGCTCCTCCTCATTCCTACAGATTCACTTGGGTGTATTTCCTTTTTCTTTGTCAAGCTGACTGAAAGCCACCTGAGAACTTCAGCACTTTTTCATAGAGCAAATGTTTGACAGAATAAATTGCTGGGCTGCCATTTCTTTCTTTCTTCTTTTTGTCTGTTAAGCATCCGGACCAGCAGCCTCACCACAAGAAGCCTAGAGTGTGGTCATCTGACTGCAGACACACCTGATGTCTGGGCAGGTGCCATGCTGTTGTTCTGTTCCACAGCAAGCTCTGTTGACCGTGGCTTATCTTTCTTCAACAATGCTCAGAAAGGCAATCTCCAGCCCATAAACACTCATCCCAGTAGGCTAGTGCCTATGGGCACCCTCAAGAGAGTGAAAATCAGTATTGCAAACCACGTTTCAATGTTTTTTTAAACTTACTTTTAACTCCTTCAGCTCCCATCATAGCTGAAAACAAAATAATTTAAAGATTATTTTTGAAGAAAGGTCTGTTCTTGTATAGCTCTAAATACTTTGATCCACCTATAATTGACTTTTTGAGTTTGATATTAAAATGTTAATCTATAACCTAAATACCTCTAAACAGCCTGGCCTCAAAAAAAAGTGCAATACACTTATCAGGAAGGATTAATTTGCCCCTCAAATACATGTTTGTCAGTAAGTTGATTGATTACCTGAATTATGCTTTGAATAATGAGAACAGTAGCTGGAATAGCAGGCTGGAATTGCTATGCCCAGCTAGTGGCGGAGTCGATGATCTCAGCATTTGCCCCAGTGGTCTCACTGGGTGAACTTCCTCAATGTGTCTCAGAATACCTAAGAATGCAGGAAAGATTCACCATGTCTGGAGGCCCTTTTCCTTAAAATTCCAATGAACTTCAGTCACCGAAAAGATAACTGCTCTAAGATTCCTATTTTACCTTGTTGAGGATTTCTTTCATAAGCCCTGAAGGAAGTATAACTACTACGATGAAATTATCCCCATTTGACATGACTTACAATCAATAACAAGCTACAGAATGTTATAACACATCAGTGTGATAACCAACAAACATGTACACAATTCCCAAATTCTTTCCTAGGGAAGTGGGGATACAACTGTAAGCGCATTCTTACACCTTGTACTGCTTTCCATTGACGTGAATGCTCGTAGAGAATACAGTCCTGCCATGGAAGACATCCAGAATATTGCCAAAAAGTTACATAAACCATGACATATATTAAAATATTTTTTCTTTTTCTTCTGCATTAGGAAATTCAGTTTCTATTTTGAAAGTAAAGAGATGGAGAGAATATCTGTGTTCTTGGTGCTGAGGAGAGATGACTATAACTTTTTCCAAAGGAATGAACAAGTAAGAATAGAGATAGGACTGCAATTTTCCTTTTCCTTTTCATTCTGTGGAAAGGGGGCATATTTTGATTTTCCTCTTTGTTTTCTTGCCTTTGTCAAGAGATTTGCGCTAGAGAAAGCCCTGAAAGATTTCTTTCATGTCTAAAATGGTCATGGAACAAGAGATAGCCTGCCATTGGCAAAAATAAAAATAGAGAAAAGCCACAAAATTCTTTGAGTATGCAAAATTAAAATAACCACTTTTTTCCCTCATATTTTGGTCATTTTTTCAGCCCACAGTTTTGCTCTAAATAGCACACACAGTATGTATTTCATAGTTTTAACATTAGATCCTGCATACTTCCAAATCAGATTAAATAGTGCCTCATGGTGAAATGGTTTTAGCAATTGGAAATTTCTTTGGTTTGAAATTTCTTCTAGCATTGAACACGTTAGTGAGCAAAATGAAAATCACAGCTTTGTGTAGTTCCATAAAGGAAGAAAATCACCCAATTAGCAGTTGGCTATTTTTGAGCAAACTCTGATATCTGAATTAGATAAAACTATCATTTTAGCAAAACTAAGCCCTGATAATGTGTGGATAATTTGCAATACAATTTGGAAAAAAATTCTCATCAATTTCTGATTCTGTTTTTACTTTCCAACTTACACATCACACTGAATGTATATAGTGTGAAGATTTATTTCCCAGTATATGATACAGTACATAAAATGATGCAGATAGTCAGACACCAATGGCTCACTGAAAAACAACTGAGAAAAAGTATGGACACTGAGTTCCAGCCCTGCAATTTGCAGAAAATCTAAAAGGAGAAGGAAGAGGACAAAGGAAGAGGAGGAGGGGTACGTATTCCTTATTTTATCTCTCACTTTGAATATTTGAGTGGCCGTATAAAATCTCAGGCATATCTGTAGCATTTTGTAAGTTGTCAAGGAAAACAATAGACAAATGATTTAGGATAATGCTATTGTTTTCAATTAATGCTTATTAAATTTTGTATCTTCAAAGCTCACAGTTCATGTATCTGAATAGGTATTTGTAAAATTCCCAAGGCTTATATTTAGCTAAGTCAGGCAAACAGATGACATTTTTTACATAGTATAGAGGCAAAAGAAATTGGATTAGTATAGAGACTTGAAACATGGCTATTAATATTTATTATTACTATTTAGTATTATAGAATTTTAATAATTTTATAATACAAGTTGTATAGCATATGGAAGAAAGTAAACACTATCTTTGCCATACACTAAACCATACCACATGAAAGAATTCTTGAAAACTAAACACTGAAGATCTTTCCTAAGTGTGTAAGTATGCAATATTGGTTTAAATTGCTTTTATGGAAATTTTATTTACAAAATTGCACTTTTCATTTCAGAAGAATGTTTTAAAACTGCAGTTTTATTTCAGAATAGTGTTATATTTATTTATTTATTTGTTATTTTGCTGGTTCTGGGGCTTGAACTCAGGACCTGAGCTATTTGGCTCAAGGTTAGCATTCTACCACTTGAATCATAGCTCCACTTCTGACTTTCTAGTGGTTAATTGGATGCAAAGGTTTCATGGAGTTTCCTGTCCAGACTAGCTTCAATCCTCAGATTTTGTCCTCCTGAGTAGCTAGAATTATAAAATAATCTACCAACACCTGGATACATTTCAATTTTTTATGCGTGCTCATATCATAACAAGCTGTTTCAAGGAGCATACTATTCTGTGATTTAAAAAATATCAAGTTAAAGTGTCAGTTATGGAGTTACAGAGATCACTTTATTTGTGGCATGCCCCTTCTCTGTGAAGAAGCTCTGGGGCCTGGGAGACTTGAATACAGCTCCAGTCCTCATCTTTCTGGTTATTTTAAGAAAATATCCTATGGCATAAGAGTTTAGATGTAGCCACTCTGATTCTAGCAGCAATAACTAAAGGAATAAATACTGAGCAACTCTTCTTGAACCCTTAAGTACTAAGATAATTAAACAATATATATGTCAAGCACAGAACTGAAAAGATCAACAACGAGGCATATCATATTCATACTGCAGGAAAAGCAAAGGCAGGAGAATTGAATGAAGCTGAGCAGAGTGAGGAATGTTAATTAAGGGCGAAGAATATAAGTGAATTCTATAAGATTTCCCATCAAAAGCTGTACAGGTAAGAAAAAAACTGAAGTGAATATTTAATATGTTGAATGAAATGTTTGTTGATGTTGAACTTTACATCTAGAAAAAAGCATTCATCGAGCCTGGTGCTAGTGGTTCATGCTTGTAATCCTAGTTACTCATAAGGCTAATATCTCATGGTTCATGCTTCAAAGCCAGCCCAGGCAGGAAAATCTGTGATACTCTTATCTTTCATTTACCACAAAAAAGCCAAAAATGGATCTGTGGCTCAAATGGTGGAGCCCTAACCTTAGGTACCAAAGCTCAGTGACAAAGGCCCAGCGTTAAAGCCCTGGGATGGAAAAACAAATCTTTAACATAAAGAAAAAATAGTACTTTGTACAAAATAGATTTCTTTACTATTGTTCAGTAAAATACATAATAAATTCTTTAACAAAAGAGCAGATTATATGGATTAGATTCTATATATAAGGAAAATTATTAAAAATGAACAATTATACTAAGTAAAATTATTTATATTTTCTAATCTTAATTGATCTAAGAGATTCTGTATGTTTCAAGGAAACTATATATAATGTTTTATAGCTATATCTGGTTAAAGCTTATAGATAAGTAAACAATTCTATAGAAGAATAAGAAGAAAATTGAAGAACTCATGTATAGTTTGTTCTATGTTTAAAGGGGTACTACATAGTATCAAAAGGTATAGTAGATAATGTGCATTGCATATTCTAGAATATCTGCCTCTTTTTTTCAAAATGTAATTGATTTTGAATATCAGATGTACTTCTGATAGGAAAAAGTAGAAAGGAGAAGAAACAAGCCAAACAGCATGAATAAACAACAACACAAACATACTAAGAATTAATGAAACTATGGTCATAATCATTGTCATTTGAAATGGAAGAATCTATAGCAGTTAAATGATTTAAAAAATGACACCCCCAAAAAATAATAAAAAATAAAAAGTGACACCCAACAATGCTTCATGTATAGTAAACCTAATTTAAACAAAAAACTTAGTTGTGCAGCTTGTCTTAGATCAGCACAGGATAACAGAATTCTATACACTCATTTAAATAGTAGACGTTTCCTCCCTCACAACCTGGTAAGTTGTGGCCAGCAAGTCTCAGATCCATGAGACACCAGTCTTGGCAGGGATCCTCTCACTCTTTCTACAGATGCCTGCCTTCCCTTCATGTCTTCTTATCGCCTTCATGTAGTAAATTCTTGTGAATACATGCATCTCTTTCTCTTCTGCTTCTACCTTTATAAACAAATTTAAACATTATTAATTTCCAAAGATGCTACCTCCAAATAATATCCCAGTGGGAGGATGTAGCTGCCGATCATGTAACACATGCTTACACAAAGCCAGCCATGTAACACATGCTTACACAAAGCCAGCCATGTAACACATGCTTACACAAAGCAAGCCATGTAACACATGCTTACACAAAGCCAGCCATGTTGGTAATCAACATTGAGATGCCTCACAAAGCTAAACAGAGACTTACTCTATGATCCAGTGATAAACACTGCTATATGTTTGAGTGTCCAACTGTTCTGCATGAAAGAGAGCAGAAAGACACCAGCACACCATGATATTACAGGACTATTTACAATAGCTAAATTATGGAAACAGCCCTAGAATGGATAAATAGATCAATCAACACACACACACACACACCATACCATAACATACCATGCAGTGTTATGCAGGCATCACAAAGGATGACATTATGGCATTTGCAGGATAATTGATGGATCCGGAAAGTACCATAATGAGCAGTGTAAGAAAAGGAACAGGATGGACAACAATACACAGAAACTGCAAAGAGAAACAGAGATTCTACTGTAACTGCAGATTACAAAACTCATCTTTCAGTTTGAGATAGAGCAAACAGCCAAAAGTCAATACATATCAATACTACAGAATAAATCCCATCATTTAGATCTTATATTCGAAGGCATAGAAACAAAAGGTAAATGTATAATTTCGTAAAATAGTGAGTATTTCAACTCATGTAAATGACAGAAAAAGTAGGAAGTGGTGAGTCCAATGGAGTTTCAAATAAAATATAAGAAAGGGAATTGGGAGTTCAAGAATTGGGATTTGTAGATGGTTAAAACTAGCTACATGGATATCTGGGGAAAGGTATTTATTCCTAATGAAGACACAGCTGAAGGGTTTTCATTAGTCTAGATGACCTGTATCTTGTTAACTTTGTCTTTTTAAATCATGATAGCCATTTCTTGAGTGTTTACTGAGTATAAAAGATCCCAAGCACTTTATATTATAAAATATTAAATCATAACAGTAACTGAGAAAAAAATGATACTACTACCCTTACTGAAAAGGCTAATACAGTTCTCCAAGAATTCAAGGATCTCATTTCAACCACACCAACATGGCTGGTTAGAGAAGGGACTACAGAATATCTGTACTCCCTACCCTGAAGGCTACCCCATGTTCTATATGAACTCCCTTGTTACATGGAATCACAAAACAACCACAGACACCCCTTCCTTCAACCTCAGCCAGGCTGAAATTCATGCTAACATTTTATAGTCTCCTGTAGGCAAATTAATTACTGAAATACATATGTATGTACATATACATACATACATATACATATATACATGCATGTATATAAGGTCTGTGCATAAAATGGGTGTGGAACAGACTTAGGACTTGCAAGTTTGCCACATCACATAATGCATGAGGCCTTGGGAATCAGAAAACCACAATTCATTTTTTTCAACATAACCCCACACTGAGACTATAATTACATTATATTCTAGAAGACCATAAAAGATTAGGTCAAAGGTTTGTTGCCTTTGATATAATATCTTTTATGACATAGTTTATTTAACACAAAATGGGTTCCATCTGATCTTTAACATAAATTATATATTATAGCAAAATGCAAGTGTGTATCTATACCATATTACCATTTGAAAAGGTCCCTGTAAAATGGACAATGGAATATATAACTCTGTGATGAAACTCTTTGGAACACATATTTAGAAATCTAAGGAGACCAAGGAAGTCATGCAATAATTAAGAATAATGACTACTCATAGTTAAATAATAAGGAAAACACTACTGAACTCATAACAGGATGTTTAATCAGTATCAACAAGCTTATACTTTTATACTTCATCCATGGAAATTTGAATTTAAAATGATAATACACATTGAAGAATAATTAATAGAATAACTTCTAGGAAAACCGAATGATCTCAATTAGATATTTGTACACTCTAAATTTTTAGTGATAGTTTTAAATAAAGAGAAGATGAGAATCATTAAAGTTTGGCACTTGTTGCAAAGGTGATTTTTTCCATCAATAAACACTATTTGTAGTTTGTCTACTAATGAACTTCATAACTATGGCAGGGGCGGGGTGGGGGGCAGAGGGGTTTGGAGAGATAGGAAGGGATAGTAAGGGGAAACAAAGGAGGAAGCAACAATACTTGATAAGAAATGTACTCATTATCTTGCCCATGTAATTGTAACCCTTCTCTACAGTATTTTCACAATAAAAATAATTTCTTTTTAAGTTCTAGAAGTTCACACTCCTCCCATAAGCTGCAGTGGAGACAACCTATTGCATGCTCCAAGAAAAGCAGCAGAAAGGAGAGACTAAAGATTGGAGTATGAACTTCCTTTTATGTTACTTACTTTATTTTATTTCTCTATAAAAATAAAAGCTGTAGGTATTGACATTGTAATGACAGAAGATTTAACTTAAGGTTATTGCTTAAGATTTCATCATTCATTTAGAGCTCAAATTCAACCAGAGACCCAAGAGAAAGTCAGAGTAAGTTAGTCAATTTTTAGCTATAGGAAGTATCTTAGCTCATTTTCTGATGCTACAGCATTATGAACCAAATTTGATGAATTATAAAGAAAACAAAGTCAAAACTAGTTAACACCACCAACATGAGTGTCTGCTTTTGTTTTTCTTTGATTCTACCATGTTTTGAATTCAGGGCCTCACAGTTTCTCTGCTTTTGCTCTACCGCTTGATCCATGCCTTCATCCAGTT
>NW_012267259.1:13239316-13273069 GCF_000151885.1 Dipodomys ordii | reverse complement strand
GTCTGCAAAAAGGGATAGTTTAACTTCTTCTTTCCCTATGCGGATCCCTTTAATGTCTTTTTCTTGCCTTACAATAAAAATAATTTAAAAATTTCATATGAATTAACGGGTAGATGGGAAAACTAGAATCATTTATTGATACATCCTTAAGCCACATCTAGTTTGATAGGATATAATCTTTCATGGTTGTGGGGATATATTATAATAAATGATTTTTCTATATTATATAAGAAATTGCCCTAAATTTCATAACTTCAAAAAATTCAGCTTGGTAGTGCCACAGAGCATGAAATTTGCTGATGGTAAAGAATTTAATAACATTCCCTGAAACAAAGTATTCAGATAGTCTAAAGAGTACAATTTAATATGGCTCCACTTACTAATAGTAATAGTATATTACCAATGGTATAACAAATCTGTTTGCTATATGGGTATAGAATGAATGTATTCTATTTGAGAGAAAGTCTAACTTGGTGTGTGTGTCCTCAAAAGCTAAGTATATGTGTGTGTGCAATTACATTATATCATATACCATCATAAATTTGATATATGTAACATATATAATACATATATATGTATATATCTATAATACATAACCATGTATATATGGGCATGATAGATATCATGTGGGTATGATGTATATATGATGCATATATGTATCATATATCATATGTGTATATATTTACATATAATCATACATGTATATTTGTTTAGATTTCATATATATGTATATTCTGCATGTACAGTCATAGCCAATTTAAAAAGATGCATAAATTTCAGCTAACTGTATTGCTACTTCTGCTTGTGATTGATATCTTGACTTTTACAGGCTTCTTATTAGCTTGTGTAGCAGCGACTGTGGCATGATAAAAGTGAAAAGATCTTTCCTGGGAGACTGCTACAGTCTATTGATGAGAGAGGAGAAATGTTTGGCCAAGGTCACACCAGGATTAACTCTGCCTGGGTAAAAGAGTGCCAAGGGACGCTGAATATCCACACGAAGTAGAGGAGGCCTTGGTTTTATGGCCTCACCCCAAAGACCCTCACACACTGGGCTCTGTAATTAATTTACCTCAGAAAGGAAGAAGGTTAATACATCTGTTAGTTAAAAAAAAGAGTTTGAAACTCTTCAATTGTGCCCTCAGAAAAAACTCAGTGTGTTATCATTTATACTCATTTAAGTAACAGTTCTTAATTTAATCAAAGTAATTACTAGTTTAATTCGCTAGCCCCTTTTCTGTCATCTAACTCCTTTCTGTGCTTCTTCCTCCTCTTCTCTATCCTCTTCTCTTTTCTTCTTTTCTTCTCTCTCTGCCTCTTACTGTCCCTGTCAATCTTTCATTGTCTCCCTCTGTCTCATTGTCTCTGTCTTCCTCTCTCCCTTCTTTTCCATCCTTCATCCCTCAATTTTTTGTTTTCCCTTTTTCTGTTTTACATTTTCCACCTATTTTATTCTTGTTTCATTCCTTATTATAAGTTTGACACTATGAGTATGGTAAGTTAATATTTTCTAGAATCAGACTACCATTTCTGGTCCAACTTAAAAGAACACATTAACTTTTGCCACATTTAAAGTTTAGTCTCTAGTACTAGTTTAGGAATGGTATTAGACTGGGAATAAAAACTCTAATTTTTTAGTTAATTAAAATATCTATATTTCAGGCATAAAATCTGAAGGCATAAAGTCTAAAGAAGTATTCAGAAACTTTTTTTTCTTTATCACTTGTGGGTCTTGAACTCAGGGCCTGGACACTCAGGAATAATGTTCTATCACTTTGAGCCACAGGGCCACTTTCAGTTTTCTGATGATTGATTGGAGATAAGAGATGGTGGAGACTTTTTATCCCAGGATAGCTTTGAAGTGTGATCCTCAGATCTCAGTCTCTTGAGTAACTAGCATTATGGGCATGAGCCACCAGTGCCTCTGAAATCTATTCTTGAAACTTTAATCATACCCCCAAATGCAATGAATGCTCTTCTCTATTATTTTGTTTACTTTGGTATAACACTTTATTTCCTTTTTTACATTGTATTAAACATATTTGAGTTATTTTAAGTTATATGCCTAATTTCTTGAAGTTCTTCAATCATATAATATTCACAGTAGCTCTTCCTACCCTCATCCCTGAACAGCAAATTCAACGAACAGGATTTTACAATGAAAATACCATCATGTCTGGTTTCACTCTCACCCTGGTGACAGCTGAAAGCAAGTAATTAATATAAGATGCCCAACTTACCCATGAAACATCCGAGCACAGAAATGGAGAAAATATCCAGGTAGGAGATACATATAAGCACACCTAACATTTATTTTTTTATTTTTATTTTTACTTTTGTTGGTTGTGGGGCCTGAACTCTGGGCCTGGGCGCTATCCCTTAGCTCTTCAGCTCGAGACTAGCGCTCTACCACTTGAGCCCAGTGTCACTTCTGGTTTTCTGGTGGTTTATTGGAGATAAGAGTTTTACAGACTTTCCTGCCCAGGCTGGCTTTCAACTGCAATCCTCAGATCTCAGCCTCCTAAGTAGCTAGGATTACAGGCATGAGCCACTGGTGCTCGGCTCTAAGGTTTATTTTTTTCTATCCCCTTTTCATTACAAGAAACATGATTGTTTTGCACATAATCTGTTCTAACACCAGGTCCTCCAAATGAGAGACAGACGACGGTTTTCTGAATGTTAAAGTTATATGATGTCCAATGGCAATTGGGCATGCACCACATGTAGGGTGCCAAGGAATTCCTGCACACTAGTGACTGTGCATTGTTGAAGGTCCATTCATAACAGCTGTTTGTTTGCTTTTGCTGAGGACATAAAAATAGTTCAGGTGTTTCACTTGTTTTGTACAAGTGGCATTCCATGACTATTCTTAGACACGTCTGGGTGTCCTGCTGTGATAGATAATTCTAAAAATATGTGACAAAGGATTAAATTTGTGATATGATGTTTGTTCTGAAGAAGTATTTCTACGTGGTTTTATGATAAGCCCTTCTGACTGCCATGTTTGACCAATCCTATTCACTTCACATGGACTACTACTAAAATTATTTGCATTGGCATGCAACAAAAGTTCATTTGATGTTGCTTTATGCACATTATTATCTAAAATATTGGTTCTGGAAAGATGGCTAATTCAATACAGATTGGCATGTGTCATAATCCAGAAGGTCTCTACATATTTTCCTGTGTACTAGGCATGCTTCATTACAGAAACTAAAGCAATAAGGCTTCCTGGTTTAAGAATCATTTCCTAGAGAGATTGTATTTATGACAGGATTTGAAAAATGAATAGGTTTTGTCTGATGGCAAATTTGCAAAGCAGAGAAAAGAGTGCATGCAATAGATAGACATGGAAAACAATAGAAAATATTTTGCAAACTATGTGATATAACTGGAGCTTGAGACACACAAAGAAAATGGTTTAACGTGTCTAAAAACAAAGAGCTACATCACTCACGGACTTGTAGGCCACAATAAATTTGAGGGATTTTCACTGAAGGCCGATGGTCCACATCTGTAATCTTAGTTACACAGGAGGCTGCGATCTGAGGATTGAGGTTTGAAGCCAGCCGGGGCAGAAAAGTCAGTGAGATTCCTACCACCAATTTATCACAGAAAAAGCCAGAAGTGTTGGTGTGGCTCAAGTGGCAGAGTCTTCAATAAAAGAGCAGTTCAAGGATAGTGCCCAAGCCCAGCGGTTAAGACCTGGGACAAGCAAACTAAAGAAAAGAAAGGAAAGAAAAAAAATAATTGAAGACTTCATCTCCATAGATATTACTGTTAAGTTTTAAAAGTTTTCATCATAAAAGTATCATGACCAGGCAAGTACTCTGTTAGGAAAATACAATTAGGACATGGGACACATTTAAAGTGGTAGGCAATGAAATATAATCAGAAATAATGTATCTCCTCTCCAAACATTTCCACACATTAGAAAGGAAAGAAATTACTTTTACTTTCTTATTTGAATGAGTATTAAGGCAGACTGTGACTCACAGGCAATCTGTTAACGGATTGCAGTAATGAATTCTCACCCTTGTAGAGAGGCGAACAGGCACGAAGCATTCCATACGTGCTCTCATGATAAATGGTAACTAGTCTTCAAGTAAGACGGCTTGACAGTACCATTTGTCATCATAGCTCTTCCTACATTCACTTGGTAATTAGTGACCATCTGTGTTACCTAATTAGTTTATCAAAAGAAAAATAGACTTCTTACATCTTTATGAAAGGAGGTAGCAAGTTCTCAACCCAGGTAGGCTCTTAACCTACTGTAGAATCTCATGGTTATAATGAAGGGAAACTACTCCAAAGTCTTAGAGAAAAATATTCCTGGCATGCTAAATTGGCTAGTGCTTCATTTAGCCTTTGAAAATGCATGTACATTTCAATGAAACAGAGAAATATTTGATAATTGTAAGTTTCCTAGCTTAAACGCTTTAAAAGGGAGTTGAGAGATATTTCTTGCAATATTTTCAGTGGAGAAAATGAAACTTGTTATTTTAATTTCCTATTTTTCGTGGTGAGGGTTCTTGGGTTTGGAACTCTGGCACTCTTCCATTGGTACCATGTATCTAGCTAATTAAAAAGTTCTGATTTTGATATGGTGTCACACAGATTTTGTTCTGCTTAGTCTCTTTTTGAAGCATGATCCTTCAGATCTTAGCCTACGGTTACAGACATGAACCACCAATATACAGCATAATTTTCATTTTCAAATAGCCTTAAAGATGTTTCTTTTATTTTAATTGTGTTTTTCTATTTTATTGTGATATGTATATACTTGAACATATGTATTTATATGGCCCATATTCCATATAAATAAGTGATATGTTTTCATTTCAATGCTACACTTTTCTATATAATTTGAGAATAACTTGAAATCAGGATTGAAATGTTTTTAATGTTGCTCATCATTTCAAAGATTGTTTAGATTGTTTACATATTAAATTTGAGTATGCTTATCAATTTCTCCAAAAAAAATACCTGCTGGGATTTTGATTGGCTTTCTATTGAAACTCATTAGTTGGAAAACATTTACATCACCCAGTCGAAAATAACAAATTTTCAGTCATTCATCTCCGTAATTTCTCAGAAATGACTCTTCTGGGTTTCTTCCACATATTGTGTTATACATTTTTATGCTTTGTGAAGGTAATATAAATGAAATTTTTATAATTTTTTGTGATTGTGCATTATTACAGAGAAACACAGTTTTGTTTACATTTAATGTTCATGCTTACAAATATATTTATTGTTTTGAAAAGTTTCTTAGGATTCTGTAAAAACATAATTGTAACATCTGTGGAAAAGGTGCCTTTAATCTTTCTCTCTAACAAGGATAACGTTGTCTTACTCCTTTTCTTTCCTTAAAAGATCCAGGACTTCTACAATCCAGTTAAGTACATCCACGCCATGGGATCCCAGGGGAGTCCTTCTTGAAAAAGATACTTGTGAAAGCAACGTTTAAGGAAGCCCCTGGATATTTTCAATGCAGATAGTGTGCTTGTTCGACCCTGGCAGGGATTATATGTTTAAGAGGAAGGCACCTTTTATTTCTTAGCAACTGGATTCTTATTTTTTATTGTCAAGGTGATGTACAGAGGGGTTTCATTACATAAGTAAGGTAATGAGTACATTTTTTGTCAGCCTGGTTGAATTATTCATCACCAAAATGTAGCTTTTCCTTCGATGGACTATTCCTTCTATTGTTTTAAATAATTATACATTGCTTATAATTGCTATGTGTGAAAGTGTTATTACTTTAGTCCATTTCTGTCATGATGAACAAGAAATATAATCTTGCCATACTTACTGAGAATGATCTCCTATGTCTTATCTATATTTTGAGGCTAAATCTTTCCCGTGCTCCATACACAGCTTGGTTCTCATGGAGAGAACGAGAAATCACCCCAGATTTAAAAAGCTTAAGTGCAACTCATGCCAGTTGTTGAGCTTCTCTTACTCAACACAAATGACCAGTTGTTTCATAAGCTTGGTGTTTCATTGAATCCCGTAACCACATGAATGAGGCAGTATAAACATTCAGTTTACCAGTAACCACACAAGTGAGCCAGTATAAACATTCAGCTTACCAGTAACCACACAAGTGAGCCAATATAAACATTCAGTTTACCAGAGGGGACTCATGCTCAAAAGGAAAAGAAGTCACTAATTTACAGCCTCTTGGTAAGCTATTTGTGAAACTGAATTTCAGAACAGGCATTTAAAAACATGATTGTTATTATTATTATTATATTATTTAATTTATTGCTGTAGAATAGCATCTGGAGCTATTCAGCATACAATGTGTGTTAAACAGGAAATAGTTTGTTTCCATTGTATTCTATTTGCTAACAATAATAAACTTTCAATCACACATACTACATGAAAATACTCATGACTTGTTGGAATATATTTAAAACAGATCTGCTCTTTTGCCTCAGAATGAAACACGGAGAACAAAGATTTTGGCTCCTCCTTTAGATTTGTTTTTCATGTGAGGTCATTTGGGAGCTGTGGTGTGGTAACATTTCATTTGGGAGCTGTGGTGTGGTAACATTTTGCTGATGCCAAATCAAGCTGCACCTTGAGCTATGATAATGAAATACCTGTGCCAATAGGTAAGCATGTTGACAAACCTGGGCCATAATTTAAGGCATGGTCATAAGTGTGTTTGAACATTTATTCACAGGCACTGATTTTTGAAGAGTGTTTCAGATTCCATGAAAATCTGAATTGCTATGTTTAATTTTGATAATGTAGCTTAAAAGAGAATATGATATAAATCATTATCCAACTAAGTACAAAGTTTAGAGAAAGGTAGATGTACTAGGGAAAAATAGTGAACAAATGAGCAGCCTTCCTTTCCTCCTCATTACGTGTGACAGAGTCAGTAGCTACACTTTCTGGGATGCAGTTATTCATAGAGTAATGGGTGCTTTGCAATTGAGAGAAGAAAAAGTCTATGGAGTTAGAACATACTTTTGTACTTTTTTTTCAAAAGTTATGAGAGATGTCCTTAGTTATGGCAGCTATTCAAGGATGATGTTTTAATGCATAATTAGGATACATTCAAATTGTTCCTAAAATTCAGTAAAGTGTTTAAGAACATTTTTTGGTTTATAGTATGTTTATACAAATATATATGTATATATATGTATTTATACATATATATTCAGGTATACTTCCCAATGAAATGATAATGCTGCATGATAGAGATATTAAGAACAACATCATAATACTGAATGGATCATGACAGTTTTATAATCTGAGATAAACTCTTGGAATTAAGCAATAGATATATGAGCAGGAGTTACAAACTCCATGGCTCAGCGTGGGCTTTGAGAAAGTGTCCCTTATCAAACAGAATTTGACATTCAAGTGATGTGGGACAAGATGTTTCAGGATGCATACAGAATGAACAGAGTAATGGAGGAGTTAACCTCAAGTGATAGCATCAGTTTCATTGCAAAGAAAACAAGAGGCAAATAGAAGCAAGTAGTAAAGTAGTGGGAAAAATCAAAGAGCCAGTTCAAATGAAGAAATATTTTCTAAAAGGTTTTCTGATATAAGGTGTCCATTATTGCGGAACTCTCAAAATGGGGGTTTCAGGGCTATTAGTTTTCGCATCTAGGGAAGGAACAACAGTTGTCTCTAAAATCTCTGGTGTAATCATTCAGAAATGAAAACCAACAGTCAGGAAGCAGAGTTCTTGCAGAAAAATAACAGCCAAAATGGGCAAACTCAGCAGAAAATGGTTGACCTATCATTCTGAGGATCATGTCAGTGAGCAACAAAGAACTTACATAGGAAATTAAAGAATATTTGTGTTAGGTGAACACTGGGGTGGTTGTTAATCTTGCCCTAGTCCTTTTCTTTGATTATATCCAGATGTTATCCAAGGGTCACCAGATGTTTGTGTTGTATAAATCTAAAGAAAGATTACTGACAAAGTGTAGGTCACACGGCAGCTGTTCCTCTCTTGTTCCTTTTCCTGATAATAGCTGACTCTGGCAGTTAAAAACTTAAATCATTTAAGGGTACATTTTGCTTACAATTTAGAATGTGGAGCAGAAGTATGAGCAATTTGCCAAGGGCATTTTTATCCCACTGGGCAGTTTCACTCCTGGCCTTTAGTGGGAAGGACAGAGATGCTGGTAAACATGCTACAATGCAGAGCAAAGCTGCTCTGGACAGATAATGTTCCCCACAAATGTCAGTGGGCAAAGGTAAAGCCCAGGACCACCATCAATGCAGATAATCAAGCAGACCCAAACGGAAGTCAGCGAGAGAAAGCCCAGGAATCCTAGGAGCATTGGCTGAACACACCTGAGAGATGCTGATATCAACAGCTGCTAATGAGCGCTCTCCTGGTCAGAGGAAAGGCAGAGCTTACAGCTCCTATTCTTGATGGCAGTAACTGGAAGCCATTGGTGCCAATAAGAACGAGACCCAGGGTCTGGGAGAATTATCGCAGGGAAGAACAAAGATATGCTACTACTAAAAATTCCAGAAACCCAACCATTTCTTTCTAGTTGAGTGAGAAGAATCTGATCAGTTTTCTAGTTAACAGTATTTATTTTTTTAAGTAGAAGGAATCATTGAATCTTTGCATTTAGTCATCATCCAGATTATAAAATTCAAAAAAAATATAAAAATATAATTGATTCTCCAGGTCTTTATATTCTACAACAAGATGATAAAAGTAAAAAGAAAATCATAATAATTTTAGGTAGTCACGTTTCTTTTTCAATAATCTATCAATTGATTCCATTCTATATACAGGTCTATAGATCACCCTTCAGCAATCAGGAATACTGACCAAGGTCTTCTCCTTAATCATATAGTTCAGTTAGGAAGAGATAGAGAAAATATGAATTAAGAAATAACAGCATTCTGCAAAGTGATGTGCTGATTCTAGCTAAATGTAATGAATACAAGTAGGAGATGGTTGAATCTAAGGTCAGGAGCTTCAAAACCAAGTGTTTGCAAAGGAGAGGAAGCAGATATATTTACAACACACTTCTTATATTGTTTCTAACAAGTCTGAGAATTATTTTGTAATAACAATATAGCTTTATTTTTGTTCATCTACACAAAAACTCATTTTAATAAATATTGAAAAAGATGAATAAGATAGATCACAGTGAGCAACTTAAAACTTTTTGGAAAGGAGTTGTATTTGATGTTGGTATAAATTTATGGAGGGGAAGGGCAAAAACAAAACGTTTAAATAGGGATACAGGTGGACCCATTGCAACAATAAGATGTACAAGACTTTATGTGGAAAAACAAACTTTACAACTTTGGCCAGGGGAGGGGGGTTGGAGGTGGGGTGGAGGGTAGGGGTGAAGTGGGGGGATGGGGAGGAGTGGGAGATGGGAAGGGATGGGAAGGGGAAACAAAGGAGGAGGCAACAATGCTTGATAAGAAATGTACTCATTATCTTGCCCATGTAATTGTAACCCCTCTGCACAGTTTTTTCACAATAAAAAAAGAATTTTTTAAAAAAGGAGAAGTTGGTAAAAGTTTTGATAAGTATATATGAACTGATGTTGCCATATGAGGCTAAAGGATTCTTACCATAATACAAAAACTTTTATCTTAAATGGTGCTAATCAATTGCCAGTTTGTCTGAAATTTTCTTGGAAAACAATTTCTAAATCATAGGCCCTTGATTCTTGAGCTTGGCAGAGGTAAAAGTAAGGACACCCTTGAATAAATAAAATGTCAAAGAAGAGTGAAGGCCACTGTCACATGGAGCATGGAGGAAATACTTAATGACACTCTTTATGGAGTGCCAAAATATCATTTCCATCCCCTTTACATGACATGAAGAATAATAATCTGTCAGTCACAACACTTAAGGCTAGCCAACAAAATTGGTTTGAGGTATCCTGAAGGAAACCAAATCTAATCGAATTAATAATGCTGACACAAATATGCAGGGGTCAGTGGTAAAATAAGGAATAATGTAAAGTGCTAAACTAATGAAGCACTTTTACTTTCTTAGCTCCCATTAACTAAAATTCAAAGTAATCCTAAGGTAGCCTACTGCTCATCACAGGTGTAGCACATCAGTTATTTGCTGTTTCCACTTGAGAGCTACATGACCTACCCCTTCAATGTCACTCTTGGCTTCGTGGCGATCTTGCTCCGTGTTTTAAAGCAGTCTTTGTCTTTAGCTTTCAATACCAAATATTTAGGTATGCCAATCTGCAGAGATGTTCTCTCAGACAGAACCAGATTTTAGCTCCTCACGGAATTTTTGTTTCCATTTGTATTTATTGCATACACATTTGACTCCATGTCTCCTAATGTCACAAAGAAATTGAGCTCGTCCTTGACCAAAGCAATAATAACAGAAAGATCAGAGAGCAACACTTGTTACTGTCCTAAAGCTACAACCCAGAAGCTGGATTCTTTATTTATCACTTGCAATCTTGTGGGGGGAAAAAAGACCATACTCTTCATAATATGTAGAAGGAATATTTCTAGTCCCTTGGTTTAAATACACAGCACTATCCGGGGCAAAAATACCTTATTTTTATCTCTTCTACCTCCAAAGTACCCTAAAATGTATCACCTTACGGTAAGGACGGTCTCAGAACTTCTAGCCACAAGAGGACTGTGTAACATTTTGGTAGCTTGATAGTCTGGGTATAGCAGGCAAGTCTCCCACAAGGGGGAGAGGAGAGGACTCCATACTGTGATTCTCTGAGATAGGCAAGCCACAGGCTCTCTCTCATCTGCTAACTTCCGGTCACCCTAGGAATCCATTGACCTGTCTAGTCGCTTCCCTGTGGCTGGGTGTGGGAGGTGTGGATGTGCTCCACAGCTGGGTGGCTGGGTGCAGATGTGTCCTGCAGGTCACTTGGTTCACTTTATGATGGGACTTGAACCTCCCTTCCCAAAAGGGGAGTCGGGGTGGAGCTGTGAGGGGTTTTCTACTATTCTCGAATTCTTTTCTGTTTGGCCATACTTTTCAGTTGCCCTGTTCCTCTCTTGGGGTTCTTGGTGAACTTCTTCAGGTTTTCCTTTCTGAACATCGTTTGAACATTGTTTGATTCTCAGCCGCCTCCCGGCTACCAGGTCCAATGAAGTAAGTCTCTGTTCAGCCCTCTTGTTGGATCCCCTCCCTCTCTTATTCACTTCTTGATCTACCTTTCCTTTGATGTGTATGCATTCATAAGATCAGTATAAAGGAGGAGGCAACAATGCTCAATAGGAAATGTACTCATTACCTAGCTCATGTAACTGTAACCCCTCTGTACAGCATTTGTATAATAAAAAAAATACAAAAATACCAGTATATATTACACAGAAATTTGGGGAGCTGAGGTCAGAGATTTAGTTTTACTATTATGTCTATATCATTTTTAACATATATTTAATAAATATCCAAATGATAGCTGCTGGGCACAAGGGTATCTATGAATTGACTAATCATTAGAATTAGAGTCACAAAGAATTACATACATATGTAAAGCAATATAACATGTCAGGAGTAAAGTATATTGCTAATCTGAAAGAAATGACACATATAGTGTTATTAATATTTTATGTTCCAAATGAGCATCACCTGTCCTGTTTAGGCTGAGAGAATAATTTAGCATGGTTTAAATGGTGTAGTAAAATACCTCAACCAAATAAAACATGGTCTCTTGCACAATTTCTTTGAATAAATATACAATTGAAGTTATTTATAGATTTGGATACATTTTGAATCCTAGCACTTCTCTTAGAACATTGCATTTTCAAGAGGATGTATTTAAATATAATTGATTCAGGTAAACATAGTGATATCTACAGGTTTTAACCTAGTTAAATTTTAGTTAACATTTAAAAAGTATATCTAAAAGTAGATTTTAACACTAAAAGAGGCAAAGATAATGTCTCTTCAACCTCTTTTATCACATTCTGGAAATAGAAAAATCTAATAGATACAACTTGATGCCAGGCTAGGTCACCTAAGCATGATAAAGTTAACTTGAATCAGTCAGAGTAGGGCCATAAAGCTATAATAAATAACAAAGTGGTGTTTAATAGAAGTGAACAATTAAGCACTAACTATGTATAAAAATTGAATGATACATTCTGGGGTAATGCATGCCAAATGTCTAGCAACAATATTCCTGTGCTGTAGCAAGACAATTAATGAGGAAGGCAGAAATTTTGGCAAGTGATGCATTATAATTATCAATCAATAAGTGTAATGAATGCATTGATCAAAGTCTAAATATCTCCTGAGTTAAGTAAGAGGCATAATGGAGCTATAATTACTATTATTGGTAGAATCCCAGAACAATTTCTTCAAGGTCAATTGTAATATTGCAATAGGAAAATGTTGGGCAAATAGCCCAATTAAAGACATTTGTTAGTTTGAGATAAAGATTGCTGAAAGAAAGCTGAGTCAGTGCTTAATAGATACTGAGGTTTTAATTTGCCAGTGATTTATGTTGAAACTGAAACATAATTAGGGCCAAATTAATTCATAATTTAATGTGAAAACAGACTTTAGAAAATACATTTGTTTATTAAGATAAACTGCAAATTCTAGTATATCGAGTATATCACAGGATGTGTATGTATATATGTAACATATAATAAAATTCAACATTATAAATGTATGTATGTGTGTACACAGTGGCTTGTGCCCATAACTCTAGTTACTTGAGATGAGAACCTCTGGGTGATTCCAGGACAGCTAAGGCAGAAGAATCTATTAGATTCCATCTTCCCAGATGTAGAAGACATCTGTTTATCTATAGAAGACTGGAAGTCTAAAGTATGTGGATCAGAGCTCAGTCACATGCCTAGGACCACAGCCAGAATTGTCCTCCCCCAAAAGAAACCACCACCAACATCAACAACAAAACACTGTGTCTGGAGGTGTGAGTAAAGTAAATTAGTGTCAATCTAGCAAGCTAAGACCCTGGAGTCAAACTAGAGTATAATATAGCAAGACACAAGTATGTCATGATAAGAAAGGGGGATATGAATTAGTAAAAGAAAAGAAGAGAAGGCAGAGGAGGAAGATAAAGCGGAAGAGGAAGAGGAGGAGGAAGAAGAAGAAGAAGAAGAAGACTTTGAAATGTTGGATTAGAATTTGCATCTTTTGAGTACTGTGTTTTGTGATTCAATTATTTCAAGTTTTCATTTAAAAATGAATAAATGACCTCACAAGGTTAAATGATTTGTGCCAGTCTGCCTAAATGCAAAGCTGTTTCTTTTCCCACAATCCCATGCTACATCTAGGAGGTAAGTTCAGACCCAAACCACCTTTCAGGTCACTGATGTCACAGTGAGTTGGGATTCCACAGCAACCATCAGTGAGAGAACGCCTGAGTGACATTTCTGCTAGCCACTTCCTTCTCTCAGCTCCTGAAGTCTATTAGGGAGATGGTTAGCCTTTTTGCTTTCCCGGTTTTCCTAATCACCCAGAAAGTCCTTGCTCTATTTCCCCTTAATCGTTGTTATAAGACTTTTTTTCTTTCTCTCTCTTCAGGCAGAAACAGAAAGGAAAAAAAAAAGCTCTATTATGTTACATACCTGCTCATCAGCAGAACAAATTCCCCTGGCTCTCTGTTCTAATCAGAAGGAAGCAATTTCCTTTCTCACCTGACTGATTCTCCTGCTTGGCTCTTAGAGTTGAATGCTCCCCAGAACCTCCTTCCAGGTACTCTGCTGAAGCTTAAGTTCACTCATTAAAACCTCACCACTGACTCCATGTTATTCCTCCATTTCCCCTCACTTCCAGCTCACTTGTAGTATACCATAAAGTTAAAGTTTTGGTTACAAATTAAGTTAACAAATATATATATATATATATATTAATATTCCATGGTTTTAGGAATTATCCTATCTTTATTTAACTAGTTATCAAGTCCTTGCCATTGTAAAACAAAACTTCATGTTATTGTCATTCAAATGATAATCACAGAGTTCTTTCAATATTCCAGAAATTGTGCTATATGTACTTAGCAGATATTATTTCATTGGAAGCATTTGTAAGTTATTCTCTAAGCTCTGAAATTTTTCTCCTTCATTCTTTTTCTTTCCATATATATGTCTGTATATATATAACACATAAAGATATAGATTTGCATATATATAGATAATGGGATTTGATTCAATATTATTTGGGCTTGCATATGACAATCTGGCTTATCAAATTATTTATTAATTATGAACATAACATTACAAATGAAGCAATAGAATTTTAAAGTTTTACAGCCTTTCCAGAGAATAACCACCTTAAATACATGAACATATTTCAGGTTATAAGAACACTTCACAAGGTAAGACTCAAACGAACTTAACTACCAAATTTATCCATCATGTGCATGTCTATCCATTAGAAAAGTCTATGACATGTGTAAACACAAAACACACATAAATGCATAAAACAGCAACATGATCCAAGTCTGAAGAAATGAAAGCCAAGAAGAGGCACTTACAAGGCATTATACTTCTGCTTGATGGTAATGTCTTACTGCCTAACCTTTTCTACACTGTTGTTTTATTAGCTTTCTAATTGATTCAGTCTTGAATCTCAGTTCAGCGATTACTTTCAAATACCATCTCTCTCCAAAGGAAGACAGGCACGGAAGAAGGAGCAGGGTGGCGACAACTTCACCGTGATGGAAACACATTAAGAGCTCAGCCCTCCCCCCCCCCCCCCCCCCCCCCCCCACGAGGCTGCGCTTCGGAACTTTAGTTACAGCAAGTGAATGGGCACCACACATCCCTTCACCAGGGCGATGACAGGAGAGCTCCTGTGGAAAGGTGAGATCCAACTCCGTGATTTATAGTGCCAGGATCTGCACCCACCTGCCTCACTGAGCAGCCATGTGGGACTTAGGGTCCCTGAGCACTTGTGTCACCTGCCTTGTTAGGTCTCTTCTCACAAGCAGCAGTTTGGGTGAATCTAAGCCATTTTAATCAACATCATTTCCTTTTTCCCAGCTTGTATAAGATGAATTCTGCCTTAACCTGAACGGATAAATTAAAATAAACAACAAATATTTTACCAAAACCCTGCAAAATGGAATAGCTAATCTGATTTGTCTAGTGTTCGTGGTAAAGACTTGCTCTCTTTAGTCTTAAATAACCACGATAGAAAGGAGGTTTTCACATCTTAGGAAACATTTCTACCAATTTAGCATTGGTCTTTTGACTGTTATTCCTGATCATGAGCCCTGACTGCAATTCAATTCCCTTCTGATCGTATAATAATTGTCAGACTTTGGTCACCTTGAAGTGCCCTTTAATTTTTTTTTCAAGTTACAAGTTATGCAATCGAGGTCTGGCAAGAAGCCATCTCACCACACTTCAGATTTAAGCACCAGCAAAATAGACCTAAATATATTCTCTAGGGTTGTTTGAGAAAATTTAATCTGTTTAAATGTAAAGCCTCATAGCTAAGTGCTTGCATTGCAATAGGTGCTAAAAATGTTATTTTCTTTCTTCACTCAGTCATTGTGTTGCTATTTCATTCATTACTGAAAGTGTAATAAGTCTCAAGGGGAGCCTAAGAGAAAAGTAGCAATTTGATCTCATTCATGTACTGATAAGTCACATGCTGATGTGTTGTCAGTTCAATTTGTTATTCCATGGTTCTTTAGATCGACAAGAGATTTCTCTGCTCTCTCTCTTTCAAGAACCCTGCAGTGAGACATCATGAGGTTGGGTTCCTCAAGAGTATATGCTACATTTTACTTGACACAGTTAATTTTTTTGCTCATTGTTTTATTGTTTGCTTGGTTGATGTTGGTCTCCTGAAATAATTACAAAAATGTAGCAAACATCACAGCAAAGAAATGCTGAGTTTTGTAACTTGGGAAATACAAAGAAAGGAATATATTTCCATGTTTCTGAGTTATTGAACATAACCTTTTTTTCCTCTTTCTTTCATCTCCACCATTCTTAATTTATATGCGTACACTTTCATCTTCTAACACTTAAGCATTCATGGAAAGATTGGATAGAGGTAGGGAGGGAACAGCCATTAATCATACTTCTCCTTAAGACTCAACATTTAATCTACTCTATTTTATACCTTAAAAGCATGAAAGGAATATTTTTCTATATATCCAAGAGACACATTTACATATTTGCACAAAGGCTTCCAAATAATTAAAAGAACATCAAAAAACCCACATATTTACAACACATATACAAATCCCATTTATATGGAATTTTAATGCATTCTTCATGAAACCATTTTAGCTCAGCTCGGCTAGGTTAACTGAAGTCAAAGATCCTAGGCACTATTTAATTTGACAGATGCCTGACATTTCTGCCTGGACCAGTGCCTATTGAGTGTTTGGAGATGTAGACTAAGTAGGAAGAATGGCAGGAGAAGCTCACATCCTGAATGATGGATTGATTGAGTTTTGTACCTAGACAGCTCTTGCAACCTTGGTTTCTTCATCTATAAATTGAGACAAATTATGCCTGTCTATCAAAAACTATTGTTCTGAAGATCAACGTTGTTGTTTTTACTGATGTACACTACTTGAAGGTCTTTACATTAGATTAGTTGTTCCATTTTCTTTGTCTTATTAATATAAAATCATAATTTTCTAGCCAACAAAAAGACTTAGTTTGCCTTCCAAAATATAGTGGAAAGTGAGTGGCATTTAGGCCAATTTTAATGTGTTTCTAGAGAGGATTTTATTATTTTTAACACATTCTTTTAAAGAGTTCAGATTCCTGGCAGACATGTGCAAACCCAGCATTTTAATATCATGATAACTGGCGCATCAAATATGCTTAATAAGTGTGTACTAACATAAAGAAAAATTAAAAATTAACTCCATAGCCATGTGAAGAAATTGAAAAACCCACAAAAACTATAGGGAGGAATGTTGGAAGTTAACTGTATTTTAAGTTATTGCAATTATATTTTACAATTATACCGCACATACTACATATTTCATTGAATCTAGATTTATTTTACATTTCACATGCATTTCAATTATATGTATTTATTTTATTTTTTTGTATAATTCTGTCTTTATTGCTATATTTTAATTGTACAGCGAAAGGGGTTTCATTGTGAATTTTTCCCTTAAATATATATATATATATATATATATATATATATACTTAAGTCACATTCATTCTCACTGTTACTTTATATAATCCTTCTTTTCACCCACTCACTTATGGACTCTTTTTTTTGCAGCCCTCCTCCTCCCTTTGTGTTATCTTTTAGAAATGGGTTTCATTATCACACTTTCCTGGCTACATTCACTGACTATTACATAGCATTTATTTCGTACACTTTATCTCATTTAGCTACTTATTTCACTTTTGGAGAAAGGTCATGTCTGTTTAATTTAAAAAATAATAATTCAAAGCAACAAAACTGTTAGTGGGTTAGATGGTGCTCTAGAGCTCCATGGAAAGTTTGCTGCTGGACTCTGGGTAATGGTTAACACTTTCTTCTAGAACGATGGCTGATGATGGAGGACAGGTCTGGCTGGTGGCTCCAAGTTCTATTTGAAAATGTGGCTGAGTTGCTTCAATGTAACAAAGGTGTCAAATATTTGTGCCTAGTATTGATATGGTGACTTTTGAGGAATTACATGTAAAATGTTAAACTTGTACATAGATAGTTTAGATAGCTGCGAGTTTAGCTGAGGAGAGGGAGAACAGAGCAAGAAAGAGAAAGAAAGCAAAAATCTATCTATCTATCTGTCTATCTGTCTGTCTGTCTATCTATCTATCTATCTACCTATGTGGAGAAAGAATAAGAATCAGAAAAAATACTATAAGATAGGAGGTAAGCAAATGTTGGCAGGATGTTGTCTAACTTGTAAAGTCAACCTAGTTTTGGCCAATGCAATATAATGAATGAATGGAAATAGTGCAAGATATGCCCAGGGAGATAACGAGAATACTGTATAGAGCTAAGGGCATTGTTGAAAATGTTTCATCTTTTACTGTGAATCTTGGGGAATTTATTTGGAAAAATTAATGGTAGGAATGATATAGTTGATGTTTGTTTGTTTGTCCTAATGATTACTCTGACTCTTCCAAAAGTGGTTAATGATATAACTAATGACATAAACCAGAACTTGCTAGCTAATGACATATCTAGGTGAGAAACTGTGATGGCTCATATTGAGGTAGAAACATTCAGGCCGATGAAAATTGACTAGAGCATAAATGCAATTTATACATTTATAAACCCCAGCAGGGTTTTTTGGTGATTTGGGCATGAACATAAATACTAAGGTAAAATGAAAAAGAAATTAATGATGTGTGGTCTGAACTACTGAAAGTTTGGACATGATATGAACCATAAAGAGAAAATTGTCAAAAGCTACATATGGATAAAGCAAGAGTCCATCATTTAAGTGGTATAGATGGACATTAAGCATTCATGAGACATACTTATACAGGGCAGCATTCTTATGACTCTGGAGTAGAGATCAAGCTTTTGTGCCATCAAGATTCTGGGCAGGATCAAAAAGAACAAAAAACAGCAGGATAGGGCCTGGCCATCAGCATCGAAATTTCTGGGAAGACTAGATGGCTGAGCATTGAGACCATGGATAATTGAGTATGAAAGTTGGTAGAAAACCAAGGGGAGTACAGAGTGCTTGAGAAGAAAATAAGCTCCTAACTGAAGGGTGCTGAAAGCAATGATCAAGTGATTATGTGTTAATGGCTCCAAAAATTGTACTGGAGCCAAAAGGAGTGATTGACCGCTGATGGTATACGAGTCCCAATAGCTAAGTACAAGGATTTACTTATTTGTCCAGGGAAATGCTTACAAATGTACAGGGCAGTTGGTCATAAAAATATGCAGCATATGCAGTTTTGTGTAGTAAATTATATTGATGATAGTAATACATATTAGTGGGTTTGGTATTTACTATAGTTCACTCATTATTTTAGAGTAAAAGAAGTTAAGTTTACACCAACAGATGCCTCCGCACTGCCGGATTGTGTGTCTCTGGATTGCATGGTGAGGACGTGTTTAGTGAGTGTGCATCCCATCTAGACCAATCAGAGATGCACTGCATGATGCTACTGCAATGCTGAACCTGCCCTGAAAATGTATTCAGTTAAACACATACTGTATATCAAGGTTAGCGAGGAAAGTGTGTGAATTAGGTAGGAATGACTGACCAAAATGCTGCTCATCTGATTTGGGGAAGGGATGGGGAATCACAAAATGGTGAGACAAAGGACAAAGGGTGAACCCATGCAACATCAAACTCACAAGACTCTATGTTGGAAATGAATTCTACAACTGGGGGGAGAGGAGTCGAGGGGAGGGAAAGTGGGAGGAAACGAGGTAGGAGTGACAATGTTCAAGGAGAAATGTACTCATTACCTTACTTGTGTAACTGTAACCCCTTTGTATATCACGTGACAATAAAATTAACTTACATTTTAAAAAAGTGAATGCATGGATTTAGAAACATGCAGCACGTGGCTGTTATTGTTGAGCAGTTTTGGTGGAGTAGGATGTGGGTATGCAAACTCTGACTTGGGTTTGTATATAGAAAACAGGAAGACCAGAAGCCAAGATATTTTTTCAAGGAATTTTATTGGGCATAAGAGTAAACAGAAAAGCTGGTTGGATGATAACTGGAATCCTGGATTGTAAACAGTCTCAGCAATTGGATTTTTCACGATACACCAAGTTTATATACACGAATCTATTGCTAGAAATGTTACATATACATGCAGCTTCCTTTTAATTTCTTTTTAAAACAAACCATACATAGTAACAGACTTACTAAATTAAATATATACTTGTGTTTATTTCAATACTTAAGTATTTTCAACTGCCGGCCCAATTCATACACATGAGAGGATACGATCTACAGAAATATGTGTGTAGTACATGTTATAAAATATGTATAGATATTTATGTACGGCAATAAATCTGTCTTCATTACATCAAGGAACATATTTATCTAGTTCTTGTGGGCCTACCCTTGTTTTACATTTACATTTAATTAATAAAATTAAATGCGATGGTGGAATCCGCTTCTAAAATATTCATAGACATTTTAGAGGAAAGTGCATTAAGTATATTAATATAATGGATGAGAGAGTGGGTTGTAAGATGTATCAGTGTAGAATGATGGAAAAGAACCCTACTTCACTGAACGGGATTGATGAGGACCTCCGTGTCTTTGTGTGGGGAGAACTCAGAAGTTATCAGCGGGAAGACAGTAGTGCTTCCTGGGTCCCTAAGGATGATTCTGTGCTCACCACACGCAGCGGGAAATAGATAGAGCTCGCAAGCAGGACATGTTTTTTTGTAGGTATTGGGAAAAATCACACACTAATTCTTAGGAAGTAAAAAGGAAGACTCTCATAAAGTCAAGTATTTTTAATTTTATTAGTTGATGTCTTCTATTTCCTCAAGCAATCTTCCAGTCCCACCAAAGGGAAACACAAAACTGGCCAGCTGTGTCATTGAGTAAGCTCAAATGAATGGAAAAATGCACAATAACCAGTAAAAAGCAGTGGCCAGCTCCTTAGAAAAGAGACATGCCATTGTCACAACCAAATGTAGAGAAGTTCCCCAGCAAAGCAACCACAGCTTCAAAACATTCCCTGAACACCTGCAGGAACGTGAGTTAATGAGAATTAAAGAGAAGCCATTGACAAAGCTCCAGCATATGACAGTAAATACCACATACTAATTTCCATATGCCTATTTATCAATAAATATGTTAACAATGTACAATACTGGGGCATAAATTTTAGCTCAGCTTTTTATGTGCTCATGGCTGGTGCTCTACCATTTGAGCTAGACTGTCATTTCCTACTTTTTACTGGTTATTTGGACTTCTCTTAGTTTGCGGGACAAGGCTTGTTTCCACCCTTAATCCTCATATCTCAGTACCCTGAGTAGCTGGGATTATAGATATAATCCACTGGGAACCTGCTTTTGTACAGTGTGTATTTTAATCTTCCTTAGGATCAAAGGATAATTGGTAAAACAAAGAGTGTATCGAAGGTCATAGGTACACAGGAATAATAGAGCAGGAAAATTTAAGAATATTAAGGTCTAATACAGGCAATTTACAGACAATGAACACTGTAAAAGGCAATGATTTCTACATTTTTCTTAGACAGACTAATATGCCATCCTATACAATGTATTGATTCTGTTTTCATTCTGTCCTATTTTCTGTATAAAATGTAAAATAATAAGGATATCCCAACATTATTTGGTGATTTTAAACAATTGACATCTTTCAAATTTAATGTTTCTTCTTCAAATAACAATTTAGAAATATTTCGTGACCACATCATTTCAGGGGAAAGAGACAATGCATGATGAAGCATATTACTGTTCTGATGGAGGTAAAATATATCTGTTCCAGATAAGGATGGATATTTGAAGTTTGTTAATGTGCCGAGGATATGTGGGATGAAAAAATTCCAGGTTTCTGCACAGTCGGTGAACAGACAGAACGAGGGTGGCTTGAGAAGCAGACCTTAGAGCCCATCATTTCCCTGGGCCCTCCTTCACTATTCCTCTATAGACAAAAGATGCTCTTCAATATCAATATTATGCTTTTGTTGTTCTCCATCGTGACAGAAAGCTGACACATTTTCCTTTCTCTTATAGGTCAAGAGTATACCAGATAAAAGAATAAAGCAATCAGAAGTGCCCTTTGCCTGTCTCTGTAGGCCAAAGGTGCACGAGAAGAATATAGTGTACCTGCTCTGGGCAAGGCCCTGGTTAGCACTGGGAAGCTGAAGTTACTGGGTTTGCTTCCTATTATTTCTTCCTTAGAGTTGTCCCATTGAATAGAAAGGTTCATCTCTTCTGCATTTTAAAATGCATCTCAGGACTAAGGACAAAAGCAGTGGCATATTTTTATGAATATTTTTAATCATTTTTAATACTAGTAATGTAACCAAACAGGAAATGGTGGTAGACATTATGTGTTCAAGGCATGTGATAAAAATAATGGAACATGTTTTCCTCTCAGAGAATAGACAAGCAATACAAAATACACCAAGTATTAATATTACTTATACAATTGTTTTGGTAACATGAACTTTTATATTTAAAATGAGTTTTAAAACCTCACTGGTGTAAATTGTGAAAGACAGTGAGAATTTGTTAGTTTGTACTTCTGTGACATGTCACAGAAAAGATGAACTTAGAAAGATTATTTGAAATATTTTCAGATAATATTTCTACTGCTCCATTTAATTTGTTCTATGGTTCTTCCCTACCATGTTCTGTCATTAGATACTATTATGTACTGCATGTGTACTATAAAAACATGATAACAGTCTAATTCCCTTTCTTTTCTACTGGTTCTCATAATATTTTTACACGTAGTACTTTTGCATGCCTTATGAACTACATACAACATCAGTCACTTTTTTGTGTCTAAGAGAAATATTTTAAAATTTGATGTAGCACCTATTATTGTAGGAGTAATGTGATGTAGGGTTATTTTTCCATATTTTCAATGTATTTAAGGGACTATTTTAAGCAATTGAACATCAAATCTACTTTGAGCTACTTTAAGCAAGCAGGAATAGTTGTCTCTGGCATGAGAGTGAGTGATATGACTCACATAGACATAGGCCACGGGGCTCATGTGAAGGAGAGATAAGGCAAGATAGATTTTCATATCGAGTTTTGACAGTCTATGGTCCATCTCGTTTTGTCTTACAGCCAACGATGAATGCTGGTAAACTCCTCTCTCTCTTGGGATGCAGTGAACAATTATCTTCAAACCCCATAGATACAGCACTGGAGTAACTCAGGTATTTTATGACAGACACATTTTAAGCAGAATGAAAAGAAACCACATGACTCTTCTGCAAGTAAAGGTATCATTGAATAGAATAGTCAACAGACTACAGCATATTCCTGATCAAGATGTCGTAAACAACCATTCAAAGATGTAAAAGCCCTGCATGGCTGACTTGCTCCATAGGTTGTATTTTTCAAGCATAGGAAAACTGCATCCACCCTTGCTTTAAAGGGTTTGTAACTTCTTACACAATTCTGCCTAGGCCCAGTTCTACCTCCCTCTCACAGAAGATATTCCTTCCTACGTTTGCTGAGTTCTATACATTATTTACTTGTCTTTGTGTTTGTCTTTCTGATGTTCATTGTTGTTTTGATTTGGACAGTGTATTTGTTATCAAGTTCTGTAATGCTTTTTTGATTTGGCAACACTAATGCATTTATTCCATACATTGCACTCTTCACATTTCAAAGTTTAATTTAGATTTGTATAATGTGTTTTAATAGTTACATAATCCATCCCATCATTTCCATGATCCCCTGGAATGTACAGGACAGAGCTGTGATAACATTCTCATGTTCTTTTTTCTTCTTATTGTACTATTTTTTACTATTGTTATCATGTGATATTTCTTCTTTATTTCTAATTTATTTTATTTTGTGTTAATTATATGTCAGTTTGCCTTATTTTCTATGTTAGATGATTAATTTTGAATGCCAATCTATAGATTATTGCTCTTTTTCAGATGATAAATATTGTTGTATTTCTATAGGCAGTTTTAAATTTGTTTTAAGACAATCTGAATGAACATTGATTTTAGTTTTGGTCGTGGAACAGAACAAGACTTACTCTAGAGTTTTCTGATTCCTCATGCAGGCAATATATTTCTAAAGACCTTTGTGATATCATGTGAGTTCAGGGTTTTTTGCTTTGGTGAGGTCGTGAACTTTTCTTGGCCCTGTTGATCCTTTCTTTCTGCTTCTTTCAGTTATTTCTCGTCCAGCTTCCACATTTCCTTATGATACCCTCTGATCCATATTGAGGGAGTAACCAGAGGCTGTTTTCCCACCCTTGTCTCTAACTCCTCTCCTCTAGTTCTCTGATGGGCAGAATCCATCCTCCTGACCCCATCAGATTTTCTGGTTCCCAGACTGGATTCAGGAAGAACACAAGACCTATGTTCCCCTGGCCTGTATGTCAATCTTATAATTCCATCTGAGAACTGATCTCAGAAAAATCAGAAAACTCAATTTATTTGTTTCTTCTTTTTTTTTCAAGGATCACTGCCCTGCTTTGCCTGGTGAGTAATGTTTTGAAGTCATTGTTCAATATCTTCTGTGTGCAATTTTAGCTGTTTCATAAAAGAGGGCAATTCCAATCTCTGTTTTTCTATTTTTGGCTGAATGAAGTCTTACAATGTAATCATATTATCTCTTTTTTCCCCCTTGAAATCTAGGTATGTGCTGACAAAGCAAACCCTGTGATAGCACAGACTCATACAAATTTCACACTATAACAACTGTTTATAGATTTGCTTTATTTTTTTTGCTTCAAAGCAAATGTTAATAAACTATAGGAAAATCATAACAGACTATAGGAAAATCATAATAGGCTATATGAAAACTTTAAGCTTTAACTCACTCAATTGGCCTGTATTTACATATATGACAATAATAAATGATTACATCAAAGCAGTTATTGTTCAGAATTAATTGGTTCACACTTAACCATTACATAGAAGTAAAAATTTTAAATTTAAATGAACATTGTACCTATAAGCAGCTGTTTAAACCTGGAACTTTTTTTAAAAAATGATCACACAGGAAATAGAACATTTACACAGACATGAGTTTCATAGTGGTCAATATGAAGTTAACTTGGGCTGTCATTATGTGTTGAATAAGTATAAAACATTAAACACATTTTTCATAACTCAGTTGACTCATCCTGTCTTTGTCCATTACTCAATATTCTTGTAACTTCACTTAACCTCATCCCGTTATTTGTATTAAATATGTGCATTTCTAGAAGTTTACATAAAGACACTATGGTAAAATAGGAAGATGAAAATTTTAGGCATTTCTAGAAGTTTATGAAATGACACATTGAATGTTAGGTAGCAGCAGGCCAGATGCCCGGTGATGTGGTCACTCTAAGTCAAATCTCTAATGACCTTAATAAAGTAGAAGAAATTAAACAAAAGTTCATCACAGAGGCCATCTGAAAGAAATTATGATGGACATCCTATGATCCATGGTGACAATGGGAAACTCAGAACGGCAAGACACTCACCAAATGATGGAGATGGATGATGACAGGCACCAACAGGTGTTCCCACGCTTCTGGCGAAAGGAGAATGAAGAGTAGAATTTCAGTAGTTTGGCCATTTAGCAGCTTTCAGCTAAATTAATAAAAAATAGCATATCTGAAGCTCTGAGAAAATATCATGAAAGAAAACACAATGATTTTTCTTTTTGTAAATATAAAGAGATAATTATATGAAAATGAATTGGGAGAATTGGGATTTCCATGCTAGGATATATAATTAATTGCCGTGTATAATCACTGAAAAGTTCTGATGGTCCTGAAGTTTGATTTATGTTAAGATAACTGGTATGAATTCTAAGCAAAGCATTTCCTATTCAGTAGGTTTATTGCTTTTGGAAGGCAGCTTCCTAAGTAAGGTGATGTTTGGATGAAAAAGATTTCAGATTCTGGCTCCACTTCTATTTGTATTTCATTTTGTGGCTCTACAAAGAAGCACCTGAACCTCTGTGTTTTATCAATAATTTTCTTCTACAGTCTGGAAACTGGGAAGACTAAGATCAAAGGGCTGGGAGGTTTGGTTTTCTTGTGAGAGCAGAACAGAGGAGCCATGAGTACACACTGTGAGCAGAGAGGAGCAGAGGGCTGACGGCTGCTGAAAAGCCCTGTATCAGGAAGGGCTGGTTCCACCCATCTTGTCAAAAAGGCTGCAGCTACTACAACTTCTTCATACATTGGCAGCCGCTGAATTTTGAAGAGTATGTATTCAAACTTAACAACCATTTTCAAGCTGAATGAAACTAGAGAAATTATTTTAGCATTTAATGGCTGAAATTCTTTTTTTTTAATTTAAGGACAAGCAAAACTGTATCTGTTTTATAGAGTTGTTATAGGAAGTAAATCAGTTGATACAAAGCTCTTAGGCACTATGTCACATGTTAAAGACATTCAATAACATTATATAATACCTATTGTTATTGATTTATTTTTGTATGCCAATGGATTACACTTTTTCTAAAAGCATAACTAATTTTTTTCCTATTTTGCCTCACCTCACTCAACCTTGACTGGGGAAAATATGTAAGATTTCCTTTGATCACTTGAAGAGGAGAGGAAAAAACAAACAAACAACAACAACAACAAAAACCACATTGCTCCACCCTCAAGAAGGTAAGCCCTAATATCTTTAGGCATCATGTGCTGCTTTGTCCCTCCAGCTCTACAATGGAATCTGGAAGGAATTCTCATGGAAAGACAAGTTTTCCTCACCTGATGAACACTGCTTGGAGATTCCCATGGACTTCCTAGTGACTATAGATAAATCAGTCAACTTGAGATTTCTTGGAATCTTGAGTAATGGGAGGTAATATTTTTTTTAATTTTCTGTATTTATTTTGATGATTTTATTAAGGAATTGGAAGTTAATATCTGGCTTAAAGACTGAAACCTATGCATCATTTACAATCCTGTAATTAGAAAGGGTCAGCCCAAGCAAATGGGATGCACATACACACACATACATACCATATACACACACTACATGCACAGCACAACTTCTTCCTTCAAATTACACCCTACAAAATTCACATGTATACAATGCCACTGTGATGTTTACTTAATGACAAAAGTGTGTAGGACATTATTGGGACAGATTGCCTTATGTTATTTATACTACTGATGCAATCAGAAAGTGTTTCTCTGAGGGACTGCTATAATGTATGGCTATTTCTCTTTCATTATGTGTCTTATCAAACAATGTAGGACAGTCCTGGTAAAACTTTTTCTATAAAGGGCCAGGTAGTAAATAATTTACAGTTTGGGGGCTGTCTAAAAACCATTCATCTTTATCATAATGGCATGAAAGCAATTAGGCTTGAGAAAATGAAAGAACTGGTTTTGTTCCAATAAAACATTGTTAACAAAAATCAAATGGTAGATTGAAGTAATTCACAGATTCTTCTCTTTTGTTTTTTGGCCAATCGCTGAATGAATCTACTAATTCTGCTTTCCATCTTTCTTGGCATAATGTCACTGATATAATAAAGTTAGTAAGAGGTTCTCTCTGTGGAATGAAGAGGTTTGTTTTTCGGATTAAACTTTGACTCAGCAATAAAGTGCTGGGGTACCTAGGCAGTGATGGAGCACTTTGCCAAGAGAAAATGAACAACTTCTAATGTTTAAAGTGCAATAATAAAGAAAAGTGAGAGAATAGACACATACTAAAATAGCATGGGTTAACTTGATTGTTCACATTTTCTGTATTATTTGAGAATTCCAACATTTTTACGCCAAGAAAGCAAGCTAATAGGTTTGTTATAGAAATCATCCCAGTGGAGACTTCCAAATGTATTTTTGTCTTTCTCAAGGTTAGCCCTTTCTATGATAATAAGAGCACACATGCCCTGGGTAAGTCACCAGTTGAAGGAATCTGCCAATATCCAGAAACCTACTGTAATTAAACAATAAAGAACTGATTACAATGTAGAGTTTTTTCACTAGGTTTTCTGAAAGGAGAGTATAGGTAAGCTTTCACCTATGATGTAGCTTTGAAAAACCTTTTTTTTTTTGATCTGTGGAACAGATGCCAGTAGAATTTTGAGTATTCTAGAATTAAAACATTTCACAACCCAGTAAAAATATTTACAAATATAATTATTTGATAATGGTGTGACATTTCTTTGGTTATATTTTGACATAGAATCATGGATGATCAATTTGATTTTATATGGCTTCTTTCTGAGCTACACTTCCATAAGCATGAGGAGCAAACTAGTGAAATAGTGACTAATTTGTGTGATAAAACCACAGATCTGCAACTTCTGATAAACACACAAGAATTTGCAAATTTAGCCAAATATATTTGATGTTTCTTCTTCTTTTTTCAGTGGAGATCCTCAGATTCTAATATTATACATAATTTTTATTAAATAAAAATTAAAACTCCATGATTCCATCCATACATCCTTCTTTCTGTCTATGACAAGGTTGAATCCAAATGTGCTGGGATTAAACCCTTGCTATAGATTGGGAAAAATAAAAGTGGGAGAGGAAGGAGCAGAGAGGCTGGCTTCCAAAAGAAAGAACAACCTCTTCCAGCACAGCAATAATTGATTTATAGGCAAGAAAACCCGGAGCCCTTGAGATACTTGAAGTCATTCAGATTAGTCCCAATTTATCTGTCATTCCAGCCGGTAGTGTTCTCCTTTTTTTTCTCAATGAAGGCACAGACTTTCACAAATAGGTGAACAATTTTGTGGTTTCATTCATTCATTTAGATACCACATCAACTGTTTGTTTTTGAATCTTGTTTTGGGCTTCTGCAATCTGTTTCAACAAAAAAAAAGATAAAATAAGATAACATTACTTCAGGAATTTATCCATTTTCAGCCCATACTTTGACCTGAGAATTTATGTATTTAGTCTTATTTTTTTCTAACTTAAATCATTCCTGTATCAGAGAGACAGCTGTAATAACCCATAATCCGGACTTCTTTATCACATTGAAACTGTCATATGACTTTAGTAAATTGGTCCCTGAAGATCTTGAGCAAAGCAATTGAAGCCACCGTCAAGACTTCCAGGAAGATTAAACCTAACATAATAGGCTATAGCAGAATCTTGGAGTCTGCTGTTCGCAGAGACCTTGTGAGGACTTCAGGGTTAGTAAAATGAATCTGAGACTGGTTATAAATTAGCACTAGCTAGTAGAGAAGAAAAGGGATCGGATCAGATTATTAGGTGAAGCACTTGAAGGGAGAAATATAAAGCATTCTTAAGCGAACAGAACTATTTGGTTCTTTCGCTCTCCAGAATTGTCCTGTTACTGTTTTCATTACTTACAATAGGTGCTACTCTCTCAGTTGTGAGTTAGCTGATAGGTTACCAGTAACACAATTTCCATTGCATTATGTTCAGTGGGCAAATTTAGTCTGTTACACTTTGATGTTAGCCATACTTCATGAGATAAGGAATAAAGTGGCAAAATTACAGATGCACATTTTTACATAGATAATAATTACTAGCAGAAAAATTACTACAAAAGAATACAATGATATGACAATTATTTTTAAAATAGTTAAAAACTTTAAATATGAGATAAGTACATAGATATAGAGATCCATGTCCAACACTAAATGATAGAAAGTATAAATAAAAGAAGACAACTGTAGCAGAAAAAAAAATTACTTCTAAAAAGTGACTCCATGAGAGTTTATAAAATCAAATGATTTAAAACACACAAGCCCACATAATTAATGCCTACATACATACATAATAAACAAGTACAAATGAGACTTTTATATTGGTAAACAAACAAGTGGAATCAACATATTTTAATGACTTCTAACTATATCCCACAAGGAACCAGATGATTATAACAATAGGTAAAAGCTATTATCCGTAACCTAGGAACATTTTTTATAAAAGAACTCAATATTCTTATGTTGTTGGTAGGAAATGAATAGTTGATAGAAAAGCAAAACTACAAAATTAATTTGTATTTAGCAACAACACTGGTTCTAGTGAGTGAAATTGCTTATGTTTTTGCAAAACTGTTACTCAATGTTACTCACACTTTGATGCCAGACAAGAGGGTGAAGCTGGAGGGCCATACTCGCTGCAGAGCTGGCTGAGGTGCTATGTGGCTGTTATCTAGCCTGACACTTAGCCTCACATAAGGCAGATGACATCCACACATGCCTGTGTAAGACGTAAAATCACATTTCAGAAGCAACCGGCAAAGTCAGAGCTGGAGTTGTATTTCAGCGATAAGAGCACCTGCATGTGTGAGGCCCTGACCAAAGCATCACGACTTATTTGAGCCTTGCCTCTCCCTGTTATGTGTGTCTATCACCAATCGCCTCCTTCCATTTCTAGTTTGGATTTTACCCTCTGCAGTTTCGACACTAATAAAACTCTCTAAGAATCCCTCTAAAATACTCACCGAGGGTTGTCTGCAGCCTCTTTTGCACAATAATTTTCTTCATGGTATTTACTTATTTCTATAAAAGTGAAAATACTACTTGAAACATCTCTAGGTGTTAAGTATTAATGCGCTGAATTTCTGGGTCAGGGAACTGAGATTCAGTGGTGTCGAGTCAGTAACTTTCCAGTTCCACAATCAGTGTGAGGGAGAAGCGAGACTAGAGGTGTTATGTAGTATGTCTACGGTAGAGCAGAGGCGGGCTGCAACGCTTTGAAGAGACCAGCTTTGGCCATGACTCAGATTACTTTCTGGAGGAAGGGCTAAGCCATTTCTCTGTTTTGAAAACATGTCATAATCTAAAACGGATGTCGTGACCTGTAATCACTGCTTTTGAACTTTCTCATATAGAAAATAACGTTATGAGACTTGAACAAAAGAACTGAAGGATAAAAGATTCCCAGGTAACTGGTGATAAGAAGATCAGAAGCCAATAAGGTACTATCACTATCAATATGACTCAATTCTCCTCCCAAATTCTTCAGTTTTTTTGACAAATAGTATGCTTGTTTACTGCATAATTCATATGTAGCATGTGACAAAACAGGTATATATTAATACTGAGAATAGAAAAGATGGAAAGTGAGCCTAAAACTGGAGAAATACCAAACTCAACAGCAAAAGGCTACTTGAAGAATTAATATAAAAACATAATGTATCGCCAGTAAGTGCAGTCTTTCGCCATCTTTTTCTGTGGAGTGTGTGTAATATGATAGGTTGCGTGTACTATATAGCTCTTCCTATGATGCATTATACTTCATCAGACAGTGTTTTTACACATTAGAAATGTTATGAATGATTTTTGATTATTTGGCAGCTGATTTCTGAGAAAAACTGTTTTTGAAGAAAAATTTTAAGGAGTCTTAAATGGCATTTCAGGAGTTGATTGCTTTTGGTATTTTTGAGTAGAGAAGTGTTTTCTTCTGTACTATTCAATGAACAAATGTGAAATTTTCAGCTGCTTTATTTTTTATAATGTTCATTCCTGAAAAAATAGGGCCCTGGCCAGCATCTCTTGAAGAAATCAGCATGAATAATAGAGATTATGTTCGTTTCAGTAGCTACAGTTAGTGAAGGATTGGGCGCTTGCTTAGAGTACAATTTTTCTGTAGTTAATAATTCAGTTATACATATTCAATCCAAATAAGACGCAAAGGTACATTATTATCAAATGTCACAAAATATGGAACTTATATTACACTAGAGGACATAATCATTTAAACCACAAAGTTGAAAGGAATTTATTATTTTAATGTATTTGTTCTCAATTTTAGACACCGCTGGGGGAAAATGCTCCCAGTTAACTTTGTAACTAGATCAAATGTACCTTAAGAAAATCAGTTTAAAAATTATCAAGGTTCCTACATGTATTTTATATTGATTCACTAGCATTATGTTTAATATTCAATTTTATTAATGGTTATTGTAGAGTGGGTATACAGAGGGTTACACTTACATGAATCAGGTAATGAGTACAATTCTTTTTGAAGCATGTTTTCTTTCATTGGTCTCTTAGAGTTTTTCTCTCTCGTCACCACCCACAAGTTCATTTTCTGCATAGTGACTAGTGAGTACTACTGTTATATTTGCTTATCCTTTGTTTTATATACCCCCTTCCCCTCCCAAATACAAACTAATAAATAAGAGGAAAGGAAAAGAAAACTAAAAGCAACAACAGAAACTTAAAAAATATATATGTTGTTTCCTTTGCTTGGAGTTCACTCCATAAAATACTATTTTATATGATCATATTGACATAGCTATTGAGTCTTTGTCAACACTCCTATGTATATAATTCTTTGGTCTTGGTGTGTGAATGTCTAGAGTTCTATAGAATTTATCATGTCCAAGTGTTTGTGTAGATAGATAAATAGATAGATAGATAGTAGATTGATAGGTAGATAGAGATAGATATATAATCATTCAGTATGCTTGCTTGTAGATTTATAGGCATATTCTAGTTACCACAAACAAGGGAAACCACACATCTTATGTTAATTGTTTCTTTGGCTTTGGCTTACTTTGCTTAATATAATTTTTTCCAAGTCTTTCCATTTCCTCACAAATGATACAATATCATTCTTGCAGATGGATGAGTAGAATTCCACTGTATATACATACCACATTTTCTTGATCTAGTCACACACTGAGGGTCATCCAAGTTGATTCTATATCTTGGCTATGGTAAGCAATGCTGCAGTCAACATGGTTGTGCTGGTAGCTTTCGTGTGGCATTGTCTGGGGTCCATTGGATAAATTTCCAGAAGTGGGATTTCTGGGTTTGAGGGTAGCTATGTGCTTAGTCTTTGAAAGAACCTCCATACTTCACTCCTAGTGATTGAACAAGTTTGCATTCCCATTAAGAGTGTAATAGGGTTTCCTTTGGCCACATGCCCAGCAGAATTTGTTATTGTTAGTTTGCTTGAAAATGACCATTTTAACTGGGGTGAAGTGGAATCTCAATGTTGTTTTTATTTGCATTTTTTATGACTAGAAATGTTGAACATTTCCTCATGAGTTTATTGGACATTCTTACTTCTTCCTCTGAGAAGTCTGTCTTTCAATCTGTATCCCATTTATTGATTGGATGTTCATTTTGAGGGTTTATTTGGGTAGTTTAATTATTTGAACTCTAAGTATATTTTAGATATAAGACCCTTGCCAGATGCATAGCTAGCAAAGATCTTCTCCCATTCTGTGGGATTTCTATTTATCTTGTTAGCTATGTCTTTTGCCATATAAGAGCTCTTCAGTTTGAATCTAGATACTCATTTATCACCCTGCACCAGAGTTAATTATAAATGGATCAAAGCCTAAATGTAAGGCCAAATGCCATGAAAATATTACAGGAAAGGGTAGGGAAAACACTAGACTTTCTAAGCACAAGTTGAAGTTTCCTATGTAAAGATCTAGAATCACAATGAATCAAGGAAAAATTGAATAACTAGTATTGGTTCACTAGGATTTTAATCACTCCACAATGTTATTACATTATGTATTTATTTTGTGTTATGAATACACATCCACTTTATTAAATAAGAATTAGCATTGCATTGCATACTACAGGGACCATTTTGTACAGAGAATTTCCTGGACTTATATAAGTGGAAATTTTAAGATTCCAATTTCCCCAAAGCAGACCATGCTTGCCAGCATTCTCCTCTTTGGTTCTATGAATTTGATATTTTTATTTTTATTTTTGGGTCCGGTCGTGGGGCCTGAACTCTGGGCCTGGGCGCTGTCCCTCAGCTCTTCAGCTCAAGGCTAACGCTCTACCTCTTGAGCCACAGCGCCACTTCCGGCTTTTTTCTTTCTGCTTATGTGGTGCTGGAATCGAACTCAGGGCCTCAGGCATGCCAGGCAAGCGCTCTACCACTGAGCCACCTTCCCAGCCCTGAATTTGATATTTTTAAAACTGAGAACATGAGGTATTTAAACTTCTGTGTCTGGTATATGCTACCAAGTGCACAGCAGCATCAGTTTCTCTTGTGTTGTGGTCAATAGGAAGACATTCTCTGTTTTAGGGTATTTATGTGAACATATACATATATATATTTATGTATGCATAGAGATATATACATGTATTCTTATATACACATGCATACATACAAACATGCATATATACACATACATATATACCTTTATCAAAAGCTCCTACAGGGTTCAATAATTTTCCTGTTGTGAGTCATGTTGCATTGAACATGGAAGTGTAAAAGTTATCTTTGAGATAGTAATTTTTTT
>NW_012267259.1:13170474-13238951 GCF_000151885.1 Dipodomys ordii | reverse complement strand
TGTCCCACAAACAAGTGAGAGTTATTTTGCATTGCTCCTCTTATTCAGAAATTCTTATCATTAGAGGATAAATAAGATATATCCGAAGCATGAAGTGATAGCAAAGTTTGGTTTTCCGTTCCCTGGATATGATGGTAAGCGTCTTAAAAAAACAACAGTTGTTCATTTGTATTTTTTCTTTGGAGAAAGATCTATTAAAGTCTTCTGATCCTTTATAAACAAATAATCCAGTTAAGGTAAAAGGTATTTTTATTAACTAGAGTGTAGGGACTTCTAGAAGCATGCGGATGATAATCAAACCTATCACGTTTCATTCAATAAGGTTTTCCAGATTGGTATAAATTATACCTTTAAAATAGGATGAAAATAGGGAAGATAAAAGATAAATGCATATCTACACTAGACAGTGCTAAATTGTTTTTCACCCACAGCTACTATACTATAATTACATGCATGGTGCATTTCACATACAAAGATTAGTTTTAAAGGTTGCAGAAGGACAAGTCAGATTTCTACGTCAGCTGTAAGAAATTTTTAGTGTGCTACCATCCAATCTTATATTCTTCTCTTGAGAATAAGAAATAATTCCTTAGGACACATAAACCTGAGAAAGCCAGATGACCTGTGCTCAAGCAACACATACAATATTTAACAGGGCCTCCTTTGATTATGTCTGACAGCTCAGTATTTTACTGAGAACTCCCTTCTGTGAGGGAGACTTATGGATTGAGATGTTCATCAGGTGGTAGAAGAAACTCATGCATTCATGAAGGAAAAGGCACATCACTTTATCAATAGATGATAGATTCAAAGAAACAAAAGCTATTCAAGGGAACAATTCACCTCTCCCTTAGTTTAAACATACGGAAATCAGATCATAATAAAGCCAAAAGATTTGTCCAAGGACAGATAGGCAGTTTGCAGCACTGATAAGACCATAGCCATTCATTCCCATACAGGATTCTTGTCATCAAGGTTTCCTAACTTACAGCTGCATTGTGAGCTCTTCATTTATCATGTCCGTCATGTTCAATCTTAGTATCAGCCAGCAAGAACAAAATGAACCCGAGAAAAGGAAGGAATCGCGCCATAGATCCTGGCCATTGTCAGAGGTTTCCACTTAGTAGAAGAATTGTTTTCACTTGGTCCAAAACAATTTTGCTATTGTCTGAATCAGCAAATGTCCTACTTATGAAGCAAGGTGGAAAGTAACTAAACAAACAAGTTCATGTGTGATAAGGAAACATCACATTCATTTGGCAAAGAATTGATGACTGAAGTATTTGAAAGAATTTGAAAACTAACTTATGATTTGCTGATAGTTCATAAATTCAGAATATCCTTACAAATAGGGTTTCTGAATATAGTCATCTATAATGAAATGCAAATTCCACAAGCTGTCATGATAAGTAAAAATAGATATGTTACTGAATTCTAAGTGCACTATAAACTAACTATGAGAAAACATAATAAATGATGCTATATATTGACAGGCTTCAAATAGAACATAAATTTCCAAATATTAAAAAAGCAGATTTCTTTATGTTTATATAGTGAGATTTATTATATTGTCCATTTTTAACTTTTTCTAAAGCGATCATTTTCATGACAAAAACTTTGATTTTTATAACTATGTAGATCAAAGATTAGTAGATTTGTAATATGACTTAAACATGTATAACCATAGCTTTAGGCTTCTCTTAATAGCTGAAAATTAATTATTTAATATCAAAATAATGGGACAGTTTTATATAAGTGAGATATATCAAACTGAAAACTGGACTATAGTCTATGAACATATCTATTTAAAAGTATTTTTCTTTTGAGAAGATACTAATGATTTCTTTCATTTTTATAAAATCAAAGATTGTGTCATTAGTGTTACCTAAAGAAGCTAAACATTTTCTGTGACAATCTTATCACCAATAGCAAACTAGTTTTCTTGTCTTGTCTTGTCTTTTCCTTTTCCTTTTAGTAGCTAAAAAGAAATAACTCTCTAAGCATACTTACAAAGGATAACTTACAAATGGATTAATTTTCAAATTTAAAATAGATGTGTTATCGACATAATTTTGAGATTTATCTCTTAGTCTCTATATTTCTTGATTCTGAATGCTGGTGGAGTGAAGTGGAGTCTTTCCACACCAAAGGTACCTGAACTGGTTTAAAGGACAGCTGACGGTTTGAATCATGTTGTAATGCGTAAGTTTTTGATTTTTGATGACAGTTGTCAAAATTGCCATTACATTGAAAAATTATTTTACCAAAACCATCAAAAGGTAAGATTTGTGTATTTCTCATTTACTACCATTTCAACTCAATCCTCTGGCTTAATTGTTTTAATATCATTGAAATGGAAGCTGAAGTTATACTTTGCCAGTAAGCATAGATTTAAAATTACATTTTATGGTAGAATTCCAAATATATTATTTTAGCACTATGGCTAAAAAACTCTAAAGATATTTTGAGGCAATGTAAATATTAACCACCTGTCAATGATAAATATTTGGCTATTGCTTACGTGATTCTAAGACGACTGTATTGGAAATGTTTTCTGTTTCAGAATTTTATATTTCCCTTTTCAGAGCAGTATTACGTACATGATTGACATAACATTATATATGTGATTGACTCTATACATGATTGACTGTGCATAATTCATGCTGTGTATAAACTTCATTTTTGTGATATCCTTGCTGGAATGTATTTTAAATGAATTGAATGAATAAAATTTGAGATTTTTTTAGACACACCAAAAAGAATTCTTTCAAAATATGCATTTTCTCTTGCATTAATAAGCAATGATTTATAGGCTCACAGTTTGTATAGCATTACTGCATTTAAAACAGGAATTTACTTCTTCAGAATACAAAATTTCCACTAGAAATGTACTAGCATGCAACTAAAATTTCTCCAAAGCGTGGCTTTTATAAAACTGAGCTGAATTCCATGTATTTTTGTAACTCAGGAATGTTGAAACAGAAATTTTTCTTAATAACATACTTTTGAAATACAGTTTTTGGAGAGTAACAGATTTTTGTGATGCAACATCATAGGGTTTGAAAATATATCAGTTATTCAGTTCTAATTAAGATCACTTCTAATCATCTGGTGAATAAGTTCTATTTATAAACCTTAGTGAATGAGAAAGAGTACTTCAATTACTAGAAAAAAAATCATGGGATTTATCATTATTGAGCTACCTCCATAATGTGTTTGTGTGTCCAGTTGGTTACTGCTCAAGGCGTGAAGCAAATGAATTAAGTAGACATGTAGTTAGCCATCCAATGGGCATGTGTGAAGGCCAGGATTGCAGGTCCTAAAGCCATAGATCCTGGCCCTGAATTCCAGGTCACTGTTCCTTCACAGCAGCCCTATATTTGAAGAAATCATTCTCTCTGTGTCTCAGTCTCCTCAACAGTAATGCTCATCTCAGAAGGTTGCTACTGTAAATCGGTGATATAGGGGAAAATTCTTGCCTCATAAAAATATTCAGAAAATACTTGTTACGGTAATTATTATAGTGCACAAATGACTGAGGACAATTGATGATTATTTATAAGCCAACATTAGAATGGATGTCATTTAATTAGAGTCATTGTTTTCTATTTATTTGTAAGAGACTTCCAGGTAGAATAGTCAGATTCTAAATAGCATAGACTGCTTAAGTTTTCAAACATACAATATGACCTAGGGAACAAATACTTTGGCAATCCATTCATGCTTATAGCATAAATGTTTTTATGTCATCAGAGACATCTTTGGCATTTGACTTATGCCACTAAAAGAATTGCTTAAATTTTTAAAATCTGTTTTAATTATGTCTGGTTCGATTCTTTGATTATGTCTAGTTTGATTTTTTCTGTGTTCTCTCAAGGACACAGCAAACATGAAGTGAATGTAAACATATTTTCTTATTTAATTTTCAACACAGATTATACATGTATGTACCTATGCATAGATACAAGTACATATAGATTTTGCCTTTGAATTTGACCTTAAGGGAAATAAAAGTATATATTTAATTAAAAAATGGATTTCGTAGCTTTAAAAATATGTGTAATCATGGGACATTTTTTCTGAAGCCCTGATGTAATTGTATTCTCTATGAACACAGATTGAACTAATTAAAAATTCTAAGTACTATCAAGATTATTTATTGAAATCTATTTGGCATTTTCTATTACTTAACATAGCTTCGTATTTTATTTCTTTGTACTCAAGAATGACAGCAATAATTTAAGTAAAGAATAAAAGCCTGAGAAATATCTGATAAATAGATAGGATCATATCTGATACTTTGTACCTAAGAAAGTATCTCAATGACTAAAAGCAGGGAGAGTAAAATAGCCTTTCAAATCAGCTAGTAATTTAATTTGTATTTTGCTTTTATTCTCTGGAAAAATACATTAGGTAGCAACTATTCAGTTCCCTATTTCAATTTGTTCTCATCAGATCGATATGAAAAAAAAATTCAAAGTTAATTTTTGATGTATTAGTTGTGGCCAAGAGACATACATTAGGGAACCATATTTGTAATTCTAGAAATAATTGCATTAAAAGTAGACTCTACATCAGGAGGATATGGATAAATGCAATTGGTTTCCCAACAGGGTGTCTTCTTTATTTCTCGTGTGTCATGTTTTGCTCAAGGCACAAAAATTTGCCATAAGAAATATGATCAGAGACCTAGCAAAGTGAAGAAAATAGGGAGTGAACCAGGGTGAATGGAAATGCCTGCTTTCCTGTGAGCTGGTTCTGTGAACTTGAACAAAATATCCTTATTTCTGACTTATGGCACCTGATTTTGAAAAAAAATTAAATAATAAAATGAAATAATAGGAGGCATCCCAAAAAATGATGGGACTAGCAGACAGTAAGTTTATAAGAAACTGGAAGGGCAAAATACAGTCATTAAATATTTCTAACAAATAAAATTGCTGAAACAAAATCCTCAGTGAAGTTTATGTGCATAACCTTCCATTGGAATGACTTGAAGGGATTTGTACTTTCAGAGGAACTGGTGAACTGGTGTGGTTGGCTTCACAAATCTTCAAGCCATTATTTTCATTTTTCACTAATGTGAAAAATGAAATTGGCTGAACTATGTGTATTTGTGATTGAAGTGCAGGTGTCATCAATTTTTTGCTTTAAACATTTGTTTTTCTTTTTTCAACATTTTCTATTTTATTTTTTATTTGTAATAAGTCTTTTTATTGTGAAAATACTGTACAGAGGGGTTACAGTTACATGAGCAAGGTCATGAGTACATTGCCTATACATTGCATTGTTGCCTCCTCCTTTATTTTTCCCCTACCATCCCTTTCTTGACAAAGACAGGATGAAAATGAGACGCTCCTTTACATTGATGTACTCGCACGTGCCATGTGTATGCCCACAGAAACTTCTGACTGATTCTAGAGGATGTACCTAACAAGTGCAGATGCAGGGAGTGAGATGGTCCCACACAAATCACAAGTGAAGAGGGACATAAGCCAGCCTTGTCTTCTTCTGTCATTGTGAATAAGTGTTGTTACTGCAGAAAATATGTATTGAGCATACCTGTGGGGTACCAGGTCACTATGTTTACTGACCAAAATGCCTATGCCTTCATTTTCTGAGTAGCTGTCAGCTGGAAATAAATATATGCTCAAGACAATGGAGTCTAAACAGGATTAAACAGTCTTCACAACATTCTCGATTTTCTTCAAGCCATTTTTTCCATGTTAAAGATTTGCTCAGACTCTTAACCCCAGAGTATTTTTAAGCAATGCATACATGTAAATACACAGTGAACAAGGAGCAAGTGAACAGGAGCAAGAGCTCATCTTATTTCTAAAGACAGAAAAAGTCTTTAAAATAAGTTTGGCTTTGTGTGTGTGTGTGTATGTGTGTGTGTGTGTGTGTGTGTGTGTGTGTGTGTGTGTGTGTGCGTGTGTGTGTGAGCCAGTCCTAGGGCTTAAACTCAGGGACTGGGTATTGTCCCTGAGCCTTTCTGTGCTCAAGGCTAGCGCTGTACCAATTGAGTCACAGTGCAGTTCTGGAGAGTTTGGCATTTAGAAATAAGTAACCATTGGGAAATTGTGGAGACTGCTCAGCCATTCATCCACACTACATAAAGCAAGGAGAAGAGCTGATCTGGAATTAGTTAAGCATGTGGCTATGGAATTTTCTAACAGCAAAATTATGCAAAAGAATGTAATTACTGAAGAATATTTATATAAAAATAATATGTTGGTAAAGGCTGTGTCTGTGTAATAATGAAGAGACATTTTTGAAAAATCATTAAATATTTTATTTTCTCCTTAATTTGCTATCTACCTTTTTCTCATGCCTCAAAGTCACAAGTTCCACCATTGATTATTGCCATTCATTATAGGCCAATAGACTGGAATATATTGCCTAATGAAAATGGAAGTTAAATGCACCTAGAATAGTTATCTCACCTTGATATTACATTAGAAGCTTATTGTAACCCACAGATAAATATTTCTGAATCAATGAAAGAATGTATGTACTATAAAATATAAGTGATCCAGGGCTGGGAAGGTGGCTCAGTGGTAGAGTGCTTGCCTTGCATTCATGAGGCCCTGGGTTTGATTCCTAGCACCACTTAAGCAGAAAAAGCCGGAAGTGGTGCTGTGGCTCAAGTGGTAGACTGCTCGCCTTGAGCTGAAGAGCTGAGGGACAGTGTCCAGGTCCACAGTTCAGGTCCATGACCAACAAAAAAAAAAAAAAGGAAAGAAAGAAAAAGAAAAGTTATTCAAGAGCTGAATTTTAAACCAGAGCAAATATGCATGGAGAGATTCTGTGGTGCAGAACTTATTTATTTTACAAAATTAAGAACTTTTTTAAACCCCTCTGTACAGCATCTTTACAATAAAATAAAAAAAAATTTAAAAAGAACTCTTTTTTAAAAAAAAGATCTACAGAGTTTCTAAAAGGCTCTTCAACATTGTTTTCTCTGGTGTAATCGATTGACTCAGAATGCTAAATTTCAGCCTTGTTAGAAAGTAATAACCTTTAACTTGTTGCCTTTCTTATATCTCATCCAAAAATGTGATCTGGTCAGTTTTTACTTCCTTCTCAAATCTTTGCCAACAGGAGGAAACGTTTGAATTAAATGCATTAGAAGTGTCCAGACTTGTTCTGAGATGAAAATAAAACTCTGTCATATGAGTGGAAGAAGCAAATAGGAGAGCGAGATGAATCAAAGCAGCTTTCCTTCAACTTGGAAGACAAATATGCTAAAGAAAGAGGTACAAAAATGCAGGCTAGGTGTGATGCAGGATTAGTTTGTTCTTAAAAGGAGATTGGGTGCCATGGATTAATAAGTGCTCTGAATGTCAGCCCCACTGAGCTGGGTAATGGTGCTTTCTCTTCTTTGGAGCCCTGATGGTAATTTCATGGGGGACCTATTTACTTGTGTGGGAACACCATAGAATATTAGAGAAATATGGAAATAGAGGGAACTCACTGAGAGCATGCTCTAGATTGGTAGTAACTTACCTTTCACTTACAGCAGGGGCATACACATTGGCAGGATTCCTCATAGAAGGGGAACCAGTTGTCTTTCTGTGACTAATTATGTAATCTCAAGGTTTATCCATGTGTTTGGTGCTTAGGATAGCATTTCCTTTTTTTTAACTGTGGAGTAAGAATCCATGTCTGTATATCGCATTTACCTATTCATCCATCATTGACTATTATCGATAGTTATATACAAGCTAAACAGTGAAATAGTTTTTTCTAAGAGCCATGAGGAATATAAAATGAGTAATTGCTAATTATGGGTCTGATGCTATGCTTCAGCAAGATGGAAAATATGTATATATCTGCTCTAGAACATTTTGACTATAGTCAATATTATGAAATACATTTTTAAATTAGTTAAGAGACAAGGCCACATGTTAAGTATTGTAAAAACAATGTTATATATTCAACTACATTTAAAAGAGAACCCAGTGGGAAAGATTGAGGGACGAGGTGACATTATTCAAAAAGAAAAGTGCTCATTACCTGACTTACATAACTCCAACCCCTTTGTATCTCACCTTTATACTACCAATAAAAAATGCAACCACAAAATAAGCGAGCAGCCAGTGGGCAGAGAGCATTTTACCATGAAAAGAGCTTTCAAAGGTTCTCTGCTAAGACATGCTGTCATGGAGAAGCTGGGGAGATCAACTCTGTGTTCACCATGGTCATAGAGTTTGAGTTTTGATCTATTTTACACACTTATTATTTGAGATGAAATTGTTGGATATGGATTGCTCATATATGTCCAAATGAGTAATATATCTGTAACACAATTAACAAGACCTCATGTGGTCTCTACCTTCTGGTAGATTCAACAAGAATCAACATGGATAAAATTTTCATGTATGAGTCTGGCCACATGCATGGTGAACAAAAGCTCCATTGTTTTTAGCATTTATTTCTCCACATCAAGAACTCACATGGATCATCATAAAGAAATGTGAAATTTCACTTCTATGACTCATAAGTCTACCTGATCTTTGAGAACTGAAGAAAAATTACAGCATGACTGCTCAGAAGATAGCCACTGTCTTGGAAATAGTGTACCACTTCTATGATAGTCGTGTGTGTGTGTGTGTGTGTGTGTGTGTGTGTGTGTGTGTGCGTATGTGTGTGTGAGAGAGAGAGAGAGAGGGAGAGAGAGAGTACATGTACATATGGGAACATATTTTAATGGTTTAATGGTTTAATGATCAGGTTGTGAAGTCAAGTCTAGCTTCACAAAATTCAGCATCATAAACTAGGAATAGGCGAGAGCTGGGAAATCCAGGAAGGTAGTGTTTACAGGAATGTTAAGCTTCCTAAGAAACCATACATGTTTATAACCATCACCCAGTCTCAAAGCAAATGGTGATGATCTAGCATTCAGCTGAGCATAAATGAATGAGGACCAGAGGTCAAGAGTAATATGTGTTTCCACCGAGCTTCTGGGCATGTATGTGGTACTGTATTCGCTCCCACTGTGTGTGGTTTTCACACTCCTGGAGGAAGGTGCAAGTGCACAGCTGTTTGTTGTGGGAATTTACATTCTAGGAACGCCAGATGAGATACATTCATTTCTTCCTACTCCTGGCTAACCTGACATTTTGTTTGAGGATATGAAATTCCAACCTCAGCACAAAAGAAGCCATCTCTAAGGAAAACTCTTTAATTTTGAAGGAAGTCTACCATTGAAATGTCATCCTCTTCTTGCAATAAACCATTGACAACAGCTGAAGTGTTTGAAAATAGCATTCACAGAGTAGTTCAGGGATGGACAGGTTGGGTTTAATGTTAACAGACTTTTGTAAATTTATCAAAAATCTTGAAAGTTGATATCACAACTTAATATGTTTCATTATGTGGGGATTCAAAGCCTAAGTCTTGTTCACAGAGTGTTGGGAAGCACTAAGAATTTTTGTTTGAGGCAGGGGTGGATACTTTAAAACAAAGAAAATAGGGTAAATTATTTGATAGAAGAAAGGAAATGATGACACTGGAGAATAAATACAGATAATATTTGAAAATCCCTCACTATAAAATTTCTATACTCTTTAAGATTGGATATTCTATAAGGAGAGAAATAGGCATAAATTTGTATAGCTTAAATACTATTAAACCATCAATAACTTATCATCCTGCAGGAAAATAAAAACATTAGAATAGTGGTATTTATTTGGGACCTAGCTAATAAAATATAATAATAATCTCAAGTGACACAGCTTAGCAAGTTCCCTCTCCTTCTTGTTCAGTTTCCAGCTTTTATGCGGTTCAGAATCAATTCTCTTTACTCATCTTGGATATTATACTGCTTGTGTGTCCTGAAATCTCATTTTTGTTTATTTTTTCGGTAAGTCAGTCTGATTCCGAAATGAAAAGGTCAACATCTTGAAGAGACCTTTCTGATTTTTTCCCTCAATACATTTTGACAATTTTATTATCTTTCTTCTTATCCAATATAAAAGTATGTCTCTTATAACTACTATTTTGGAGTGTACAGCTGCAGGGTGATTGGTGCCTGATGAAAATGATTCTCAAGGTCCAATCCAAAAACAATAATATAGCATTATTTATTCAGGGAGTAAAACAAACAGATTAGATTGTTAGTAACATCCTTTTATAAGAGTAGCTAATAGCTCCATCACATAACACTTTCTTCCAAAATCATTCCATCCTTATTTACTAGATTAAATCGAAATACATAAAAATACATATTTTTGAAACAAACTCCTAATCAATATGACTTGAATGAAGCAATAATCAAGAAACCAATATTAACACACAATTTGTGTGTGTGTATGTATGTATGTATGTATGTATGTATGCATAACTCTCAAATCATAACAACTAGATGTGTTATATAGAAAAGTTTCCCAAGACATTCTATAGTTCATATGAACTTAGCTGATTTATCCTGTCACTTATTTACCACTTCCCTAGATTTCTTTGCTTGCTTTCATGTAGCAGGGGCACATGGCTTTGCATGGATTAAACACATTGAAAATGTGATCAATATTACGGGTACTGAGAACATGATTTGATATTCCTCCTTTGTCTCTTTCTCTGCTATGTGACAATGGAATATGCCTCTTCCAGATCCCACAGCAATGAGACAGAGAACACCCCATCAACCTTGCTCCCTGATAACTGTGTAGCTCTGGTATTCAACCGTCTGATCTTCCTCTTTGTGAATAGGGTGACCACTCAATAAATAACCACTTAGCTGCTAATACTGCCATCTGTATTCCAACCCTTTGTATTTCACCCTAAAAGCTAATAAATTAAGAAAATGTATGTCATACTTACTATATTTTTGTCACTTTTTTTGTCAGTGAGTGATATTTAATTATGCTTTGAAAGCCCTGTTAACTCATAATGCATTATCTCTATATTGTCTTCTGTAGTTGATGATTCACTTCTTCTGGCTCTTTGAGAACAGGTTTCTTTTCACAATAATTTCTCTCTTAATAGTCATTCAGTATGGCTTCAGTAGTCAGAGCATGCTTTATTTTCTTAACCAGATCACTTCTGAAGGAATTTGTTTGCTTTTGAATCTAGCTTCTTACAATCTTGAATACTGAAAGGTGACATCACTTAGAATATCTGGACCTGTAAAATAATGTAATAGCCACTGTCTTTCACTACCTTCATATTTCTCAGGTCTCCTCGTCATCTGTACAATGCGTCTCCAAGAATGTCGGAACATTCTCTCATTTGGCTTCTGTCATCTTCTATTAAAAATGTTTTCTTACATTTTCCTAATTTCTACTGTTAGGCTACCATGCTCAACTGCTTCAATTAATTATTTGCCAGTATCTTCAACATGACTGGGCTGCCTGAACATCTGTTCATCCATGAATGAAACATGCACACACATGCACACACACACACACACACACACATACACACGTGAGAGAGAGGGGGTAGGGAGGGAGAGGAAGAGAGAGAGAGAGAGAGAGGCAGACAGATAAGCAAAGACAAAGTCAGAAACAGAAATGGAGACTGAGACAGAGAAGAGAATTCCAGTTCAATCTGTTTAATTTCTATACTGAACACACACACTCACACACACACACACACACATTTATTATACGGAAGTGGTGCTATGGCTCTAGTGGTAGAGCATTAGCCTTGAGCAAAAAGAGGCTCAGGGACAGCACCTGGGCCCCAAGTTTAAGACTCAGAACCTGAAAAAAATGCCTGAAAAAATTGCTTATTTCCTTAAAACAAATGTATAAAGTCTTGTAAATGATGCAGCTAGAAATACATGTGTGTGTGTGTGTCTATATATATATATATATATTTCTCCAATGCACTTTATAATCACTGTTACCTACTTTATAGCCCTTGTTAGCATATGTGCTTTCCCAAAATAAAATGGAATACTACCTTGAACATTCTTAATTTGATAAAATATTACACTTATTCTTCAGCTAAATAGAAGCATTTAGGTGCAAGTGCTAAAAAACATTTACTCCCCCAATTGCTGAAGCCCTTCCCTGGCTTCTCCTTCTCCATCACAATGTTTTGGTGACCTTCACAATGTGTTGGTGACCTTCAACTCAGCAAAAGGAGGATTGATCCCTTGCTTCTGCGCTTTGGATCCCAAACTTCTCCCTGATGCAACTTTCCACCCTCAGTCAACTCTTCTCCTACTTTCATTTTTGTAGTTTCCATTTTTACCACATCATCATATCACTATTAAAAATCATGCTAAAATACATTAATGAGATTATGTATGGGATAATAATTATTCTTGTTTCCTCTTGATTTTCACATTAAGCAATTTTTGATTTATAGTTTTTTTCTCTTTAGTGATGATTTTTCACTCTCCATCTTTGCTTATTTCTTCATATATATGAATGAAAGATTGCATTAATTATTTGAGCTAGTTGATTGGCTTATGTACAATGGGATTGTTTTTTTGATGTGGTTTTTAGGATTCATTTTTTATTTCTTTCAAGAATATCATTGGAATTTTGATGAACATTGCATATCGATAGAATGCTTTCAGTAGTATGGCCATTTTCAAGATTTTAATTCTGCCTGTCCATGAATATGGGAAGATTTCCAACTTTGTTGGCTTCTTCAGTTTCTTTCTTCCACTTTTTGTAGTTAACATTGCAAAAGGCTTTTTCTTCCTTAGATTTAAACTTAGGTATTTTTGAAGCTATTGTACACTGAACTGTTTTCCTGCTTTTTTTCCTCAGCCTCTTCATTATTGATGTATAAAAAGCTATTGATTTTTCTATAATGATTTTATATTCTGCTGCATTGTACAATGAATGTGTAGAAACTTGGAGTAGGAAAGGGGCAGTCAGGAAGATTTTAGGCTCTGTCAAGTAGTGCAGAAACATCTTTTGCGAAGTTAAAGAGATACAGAGTGTTTATTTGTGGTGTTTATTCTATAAAAATATTCCCTTCTTAAATTTGAATTATACTTTGATATGGCTTTGTTGTTTATTCACATTAGAATACACTTGCTTTGGATTTGTTCCAGTTCAAGAACTGTCAGGAAAAATATTGTAAGTGCATTTGTAGTAGGAAGACCCCTACTTAGGCAGGCAAGCCACCTAGTCGTCCAGAGTGACAGAGCCCACCGCAACAAAGTTGTTAATAAAGAAGCAACTTTATTGAGAAAGTTCCTACACTGACCAGCCAGGGCCACAGCACAGGCTCGGGAGCTGATACTACAACCCTGAGCGGCCAGGTACTTAGGTTTTTAAAGGCAAAATTCACAAAGTCAAGTCTGGTCATGCAGGTGACCAATGAGATTGTCATACACCCAAAAGATTGCACAGTGGTAGTAGACCACACGCAGGTGGCCAATGAGGTTTCACTTTGTCACATAATGGCTGTTTAAACCAGCCTATCACTTTTGGTTTAAATGACTCAGGAATTCAACAGTAAAGCAGAGCTTACCATAAGCATACACAAAGGAGGAGTTTAGTGGAGTTTAACAGAAGCACATGATAAAGGCAGAGTTTATGGTAAGCTCCAGATGTTGCCAGTATGAGCCGGATTACTGGCTATCTGTTTAATGGGTCAGTCCTTAACAGAACAATGAAGGTGGGTTAAGTTGTTAAGGGGAGGGGGGCCTAGAGGCATTCTTTCCATTCCAAGAACTGGGCTGGTTGGAGCCAAGGTCAAGTTAACCTTGTTTAGGTTTTTTCCTAAAATCCCTAAAACAAGCAAAGCCTGGAAAGAAGCTGTACAGCTTGAGTCTCCTCTCAGCGCCTACTTCACATTTAATCTTTTAAAGGATCTAAATTTGAAAATAATTTTCAAATCTTCCTTTTTTGGAATATTTGTAATTGTGCCCTTTGCTTATATTTGACAAATGCTCAGCTAAGTTAAAATGTGTTAACAAAAATAATGTGTATACATATATTTATTTTTACTTAATTGTAAGCATTATATTTTCCTTCTCTTGATTTTTTTCTCCTTTGAATCACTATTAGCTATCGCTGTGTTCACAGTGGTTCATTTGTACAGAAAGATGACAGTCTAATTTGGTTTCTTCATTAATTTCTTTTAGGCTTCCCCAATCTCTCTCCTACTTAGTTTAGTGGAATATCATGTAAAGTCTTAGCTTTCCCCTTTTATCTTGTTTTCTCTCTATATATATTACAGACATAAAAAAGTAAATTTTTAGTGCAAGTAATCAGAAGACTAGCAAAGTCAACGTTGAGTTTCCAATCTAAAGTTCACCTAGAAATACTGTATTTTATTTTAATAGTAAATTTAAATTGACAAATTATTACTAGAATATACTGTATAAATTTTACTATGGAGTTATATAGCTTAATCTTTGTTGCACTGAAAGCCTTTATACGAAAATTATTGGAGAAAAATTGTCTGAATATCCTTTGGAAAAATGGGTCAGGAGATGAGCACTTGCCACTCCACCTAGTGGAAAATCTGGAAAAGATTATACCATTGAAATAATGGTATAATCCAAAGACTTTAGACTCATATTTTATCCAAAGTTTAGTTTATTCTTTCTTCCTTTTACAAGAACTTTGCTTAACTGTCAGAATCTGGAATGGTTTTCCTCTGATTCTCCAATGTCTACAAATTATTGTGCAGAATCCTAAAGCAAGCAGGAACCCACTTCTTTATCCTTGATACCCCAATCACTAGTTCCTTACTGTATCTCACATTACATATTCATCACAGATTGCAGATATCTTCTATCTGTAAGAAAATTAATGATCAGAAGGATCCATTTATTTACAGCTTTCCCAGAGAATCAGCCTTGCAAATAATCAGTATCCATTAATGACTGGATAGTAAAAGTAAATCTTCATTCTGATGTTCATCTCCAAATGTTGCCACTGAGAAAATGAACAGGAGGACACAGGTTAAAAGATTTAGTTTTGCATTATGATAGTCTATGTAGTTTTTGGCAATAGAAATCTAAGCCCCATACAAAAATGGGTTGCACAATTGGGAGGTATTTTATTATTATAGTAATTTTAAAAGTGTCTAAAATATACTGAGCATATTTTTCATCTGGAACTGATGTACACTCTTGTTATATACTAGCTATTTAGGGTGTTATTTATTAGTTATTCACTAGTTATTTAAGAGGTGCTTCAACAACAGTCTTCCTTTTATAGATAAAGAAATTGAAGGTAAAAGTCCAACCTGTCAGGGGTCTGTTCAGGTTGTAAACCTATTACTCTTCTTTAGTGCTTGCACTTAGTTTAATGTACTGCAATACCTGGTCTTCTGAAAAATTAGGCATGAGGGGTTAGACTCATGACTGCCAATTTGAAAGCCAGCTTGTTGTATAACTTTTCTTGTTTATCTTATGTTTGGGCATAAATATGCCCTTGCATAGACTCAACATATTATGTTTGGGCATAAATACATGCTTCTATAGACTCAACGTATTTGCAAGTACAAATATGAACTGAAATTCATGCATTAAGTAAGGGAACCAGTCTTTTTTGAGTGTGTGTAGATCGGTACATTTTTTTTTTGACCATGCATGAGTCTAATTTATCCAGTAACCATATTGAGTTTTCCAGATGTAAACGTGAAGAGCATGCCTTTCCTATTGGCAATCATGAGGTTCTAAGTGAAGGCTGTGAATAAAGAGATGATGGGAGAGATGAGAGGATCAGTTTGGCTAGAGAAATGCATCCCCTGGAATAGCTGCGCTGAGAACTCCGGCCAGGCTCACACAGGTTTCCATGCTACCTCAACTACTGTTGTCTGGCTTTTACATGGATTGATTTTTGTGTTTCTTTTGCTGTTGTTTTTTAAAATCGATATTACTTTGGACTCTAAGCAAAATGAAGAGGTCAAGAATGTTTTCCCTTTCCATTGTTTTCCTTTCTCAGCCTCCTGAATATTGAGATTTTATATTCAATAATATTTTCTGTCAAAAATGACTAAGATAAATAAGTTTACTCTCCTGCATGGAATGTATCTATGCATTTTCTGTCTCTCTTATTACAAAATAAGCAGTAAATAAAGAATAGAATATTGAATTACTATGTCTGTTGAATGTTATCATCTATTACTAATCTGAATACAATAGCAATGGCATATACTTTGATGATTAATATTACTGAACATTGACTTCTTCATACTTGATATTAATATTTAATTGGGATTTTCTAGTATATTTTCAGGAATAGCGGTATCTGCAAGATGTTTGTAGCTCTTAGCAGAAAAGAAAAAAAAACACCTGGATCACAAACTAACAGTAAAGAAACAATCTAAATATATTTTCTATTTTTAATTGATTAGCTGGAGGCTTGTCTTTCTTGCCCATCAATACAAAGAAAAGTATTGTCAAGTTTGGGGGTAAAATGATTTCTATTTTTAATCTCCAGATGCCACAGATATTCAACAGCTTTAGAAAATTATGAGGTATTTAGAAGGAATAAATCATGTGTGGTCTGGGGTGTGCTCCTGGGAGATAACCCATCTTGGGACCTTGTGACACCTGTGCAGTTTCTGCCTCTAAAACATGGTTCACAGACATTAAGAAGTGAATGCTTAGTGCTTGCTGCATCTGTGTCCTCCTGAAAATCAAGCATGACTTACCCTCGAGCAGGGTGAGCGTTTTGGCAAAATATTTAATTTTGGATTCCTCCCAGTGTTGCACAGCTAGTTTTGGCATTATCCTGAGACCGATATTTTGCCAAAGGTCATACATTGCCTCTAAGTTTTAGACACAATATTTTTAAACACATTATTTTGTATTTTAAGAGAGCTACCAAATCGGTAGTTTTATAGTTTTCTAAGATGAAATTTGGTGTGATTTAATGAACTCTTCTCACTGATTGAATAGAAGTGTCATATAGTAGTGAATTTGAAAACTCAAGAAAATACAGCCAGCAGTCACCAGTCACCAGCTCTACATTGCCATTTCTTATATAGTGTCACATTTTCAACTTTAAAGCCAACATTGCTATGAACTTGAATCTCAAACACTGATTTTTATTTTCCTATTTTTTCGTCTTCAGTTTTTGTTGGTTGTGAGGCTTGAACTCAGGGCCTGGGTGCTGTCCCTGAACATCTTTGTGCTCAAGGCTAGCACTAGACTACTAGAACCACAGTGCCACTTCTAGATTTTGAGTGGTTAATTGGAGATTGAAGTTTCACAGGATTTCTTTTTCCTGCCAAGGCTGCCTTCAAACCATGATCCTCAGATCTCAGCCTCCTGAACAGCTACAATTACAGGCGTGAGCCACCCGCTCCTGACTCAAACACTGATTTTACACACACACACACACACAAACACACACACACATAACATTGGAAGAACAAGTCACGAAGTCAAAATCCTCGTCTGCCACTCAATCATATATGTGCCATTCATTTATTTCATTTTAAATTTTCAGTTCGGATGCCTTTTGAATTAGTGACTTTCCTTGTGGCAAACAAATATCCACAGAAGAGCAAGCACAAAGGTTTACTTTGCTCACAGGTTCAGCAGATCCGGTCACTGGGTCACTGGGCTCAGTGATTTCTGGCTCTGTTATGAGGGAGCACAGAAAACGGGATGGGGAAGAGATGAGGCCAAGCTGAAAGGAGCCAGAGAGAGTGACCCAGAAGGGGCTGGAACCCAGTGAGCTACTTCCTCCAGCTACTCGCACCCCCTGGGACTTACAGAAATTCTCAATCTGAGCTATGGTGAACAATGCTGCGATAAACAGTTGTGCTGGTAGCTTTAGTGTATCCTTGTTTGTGATCATTTGGGTAAATAGCCAGAAGTGGGTTTGCTGGGTCATAGTGGAGCTCTATGTGGAGTCTTTTGAGAAACCTCTATACTGCTTTCCAAAGTGGTTGAACAAGTTTACATTCCCACCAACAATGCAGTAGGGATCCCCCTGGCCACATCCCCTCCAGCACCTGTTATTAGATTTCGTGATTATAGCCATTCTAACTGGGGTGAGGTGAAACCTCAATGCCCCTCAGTAGATGAATGGATCAAGAAAATGTGATGTGGGGGCTGGGAAGTTGGCTCAGTGGTAGAGTGCTTGCCTTGCATGCATGAGGCCCTGGGTTCGATTCCTCAGCACCACATAAGCAAAACGAGAAAAAGCCAGAAGTGGTGCTGTGGCTCAAGTGGTAGAGCGCTAGCCTTGAGCTGAAGAGCTTAGGGACAGTGCCCAGGCCCAGAGTTCAGGCCCCACGACCGGACCCAAAAAAAAAACAAAAAAAAAGAAAATGTGATGTGGTGTGTGTGTGTGTGTGTGTGTGTGTGTGTTGGAATTCTGTGCCTCCATCAGAAAGAATGACATCATCCCATTTGTTAGGAAATGGAAAGACTTGGAAAAAAACTTATGAAGTGAAGTAAACCAGGCCTAAAGAAACATAGGTTCCATGGTTTCTCTTATTTGCAATAACTAGTATATGTCTAGAACAAGCACAAAAGGTCAAAAGCTATGTACATGTGACATATAAGATGGTGCTAAGCGAAATGAACCCCAAGAAAGGGACACAAGAGGTTTTATCTTTGTTGCTGATGTTTTTAATGTATTTATAATGTACTATATGAATTTTTTTGCTTCTTTTGTATGTTCTTCCCCCATAGTATAACCCCTGTTTTCACTGTATTTGATTCTGATGCCCTGTATTTTGTATATACCTTTTTCTAATTTGGGGAGGTGAAGGGAAATAACAAAATGCTGAAACAAGGATACAGGTTGGCCCATTGTAACAATGAGATGTACAAGACACTGTTGAAAATGAACTTTACAACTTCAGGGGTGGGGAGGGAGGAGTTGGAGAGGTGGGGAGGGAAGGGATGGTAGGGGAGAAACAAAGGAGGGGGTAAGAATGCTCAATAGGAAATGTACTCATTACCTTACTCATGTAACTGTAATCCCTCTGTACAGTATTATATATATATATACAGTATTATATATATGCACAGTATTATATATATGCACAGTATTATATATATATATATATATATATATATGAAATTCCCAATCTGAGAACCAACTGAAAATTCATGATAATTCAAATCAGGGGCTTCAGTGGGGGTAGAGTGCACATGTTCTGGCACTGGCCTGCGCATGCTAACAGCCATAATGTAATGAAATACACATTTAGTCTGTCTCTGGGTCTCCCTTAGGTATTAGTTAATGGTTGCAGAACTTGTCAAAAGTCCAGATTTAAAGATAAGGCAGGATTTAATGGTAAGGCAGGATGTGGAACAAAACCAAACCATAATCCATAAGGCAAGCTCCATCATACAGTTCTGTGCCCAGTAGGAGAAGTGACTTGCTGAGAGAGCACTTTTCCTGTCCCTTTTATAGGTGCAGCTCACATGACTTCTCTCTCCTGCGCTGGCTCACTCATTGCCTGCAGTTGTCTTCAAAGATACTCACGCATCCCATGGCCTCCACTTTAGCTTAGGTTTTTTATTATCATCACAGCTCTCATTAACCTTCATTCCCAAAAGGGGCCAAAGCCCCCAAAGATTCCAGAACCTCTATTGATCCCTGAAGACTAGTCAACCTGCAACCCGTGGCGATCCATTTCACATTCAGAATGTTATAATTATAGTTTGTCATCCTTTCTATTTTAAAAGCCTAATTGCAATGTCACCATTTTTCAGTTCTGATTTCAAATATAGTAACCTTCACTTTTGTGTAGGTCAATCTAGATTTTTTTCACCTATTGTGTTTGATTTTTTTTTAAAGAACTAACATTTGGCTACATGATTCTCTTGATTATTTTCCTTTACTTCATTTTTCTATGCTCTAGTCATTATGTTCCACCATCTGCTCAATTTGAATTTATGCTACAGTTTCTTTTCCATGTCTCAAGAAGTAGATTTTGGTTATTTATTTAATGTATTTTTCTGCAGTATAATATTTGAACATTTAAATTTGCTTGGATACTACTTTATTATTTCCCATTATTTTGGATTTATTATATTTTTATTTGTTCTAAGATATATATTCTAGTTTTTCAAATTTTCCCTGACTTATTTCTGGATATTTATGAAGTTCTTCTTTCCAGTGTTTTTGAATTCTAAATTGATTATTTTGGTTTATAGAAATCTTTTATATGATTTCAATTTTATGCATTCAATAAGGCTATTGTGTTACATACCATGTGTTTACTGACAGTGTTCCGTATACAGTTGTTTCTATATGAAGTTACTAGCACTTTTCTGTTAAAGCTAGCTGGATGTTTGTGCTCATTGTACCTCCTATTTGCTTGTTTCTCCTTTGCCTACTCTGTTTACAACTGGCAATCAGCTATTGAAATTTTCAAATACTGTTTTTCATTACCCACTTCCATATTTTTTAATTGTCTCTGAACTACTTTGTTCCAACTTGCAAACTCTTGAAGATCAAGGGATCAGTCACGGGGCCTCTTATAGTTAATAAATTGACCATTTTCTTTAAGTATAAAGGTTAGAACCACAAATGATTATATCCAGTACTTGATAAAAATGTCAACAGGGAAAACTTATTGACAGGTTTTAATGGACACTATGCTGATTATCCAATCATTAATTTCACCAACAACATTTCATGTTTAATATGGATGCTGCTAATTATAAAAATCCCCTTTTGTTTATTTGAAGCAAAGGACATTGGAGCACACCTAGCTGTGATCTCTTGAGCAGGCTTCTCCTTGCATGCTGATTAATCATCTCTTCATGATGGATTTCTGATTTGCAGAGTGCTTTGCCCTTCATTGAGCACAAAACAAAATTAAACCAACACAGTTAATGTCACACTGTCTAAGCTGAAATATTTTGAGGTTAACTACAATGATTATAATAGGAAAACTGAACTCGATTTCAGAAATGCTAACTCAAAATAACTCATAACCAATGTTAAGTTTCCTTTGAAATCTATTGACTCAATTGTTTGCTAAATCTATTGTGATTTTGTATAAATAATAGTAAAGTACTAGTTAACATGTTATTTCATTTAAATATACATGAGTTTACACAACAGTGTATGCTTATACTAATTAAAATTTACCATTTTTCATTACATTGGCCACTTTAATGAAATAAAAGATAGTACAATATGAGTGACAATCAGCAACTATATTACATAAAAATAACATATGTAACTAGGCACCAGTGAACCACATCTATCAACATAACTGCTCAAGAGGATGACATCTGAGGTCATGGTTCAAAGACAGCTGGGGCAGACAAATCTGAGATTCTCTTACTTCCAATGAATTAGCCGAAAGCTAAAAGTAGAAGCATGGATCAAGTAGTAGGGTGCCAGTCTTAGCATAGAAAAGCACAGCAAGGGTAGGAGGCCATGAATTCCAATCACAACTTGAAAAAAATATTAGCAATTTATTTGATAATTAACATTGTTAATGTTTAATAATTTATGTTCCTGCCCATTTGTCTACAAACCTATCACAGTATAACTGACTCACTTATTTCAATTTTTTTAAGTTTCAGCAAAGATTTATTTTTTGGCATAACAAGCTTATTCTATTAATGATGAGAAAATTTGTATAATTTTTCTGCATGATTTAGGGTTTTTCAATTCTCTTAATACCATTTTGCTTCATAGATAATAATAGATATTCTCTACAATAAAAAGAACTACATGGCTGAGGAATACAACATGAAACTTTCACATATAATAGTTGCTAGGTGGTCTATCTTTAGTTTTAATCATAAACTTTCCAAATTTAGGTAATTCATTGAAGTACAAATTATTATGATTTTTTAAATTTATCATCAGAATAGATTGCTCTCTGCTTCTTCGGGGAATCAATGTGTACCTACAAAGAGAAAGCCAGTATTGTCCGTTACGGCACTGATGTTCAATATTTCCTCTCCTGTTGAGTGAATTGTGACTGAATTTGACTTTGCTTTCCCAATTAGATATTTGAAAATAATTGTCTTGCTTTTCTTATATAATTGTAAAAAATATTTTCCACAAACATGACATTCCTGAGTATTGAATTTGGAAATTAATTAGCGTTTTCATCGCATGGTGTGTTCCCACCCCTAAGGGACTGTCTTAATAACTAATCAGATCATCTATCCTCATTAAGCTCATATTCTGCTTTTATGCTCAAATATCATATAAATATACACAAATGTTGACAAGCCAGAATAAAATAAGTGATAAATTATGCCCAGAAACCTAGGAGAACTGAAATCCAAGAGACCATTTTCCCATTTGCAAAGTCAAATTTACTGTACAGTTACATTATAGCCTTGTCTCAAGGAACATTTTGAAGCGTCTGCTCTTGAAACAGGCAAAAACTACAAATTGTCATGAAAAAATTACATCTAGAACTACACAACATTTGGTCTAGTGACCTTCTTTTAATTAACTACAAGAGTTGTGTTTAGAAAAACTATTGATTTATCAGAACTAAGTAAGACAAGTTATAGATAATGACATTTAATATCAGTTGGATTGTCTGATTTACTTCGTTTTTACAACACTAGGTGTTGGCAAAGTTTCAAATTTAGTCAAAATATTTCTTCCAAGTAGGATTTAAAAAATTAACCTACTTGGGTGAAATCACAGCCTGATTAAACAGGTAATTAAAGCTTATAGACACAGAACCTTGTAAAATCACTGTAACAGGAATGAATTTGTGGAGTAATTGTACATAAGCTGGCAAACACGGAATCTGCTGCAGTTAGAAATGTATACCAAGCTTTAGTGGTTCTTGATTTTATATTTATTTAAAAATATTTTTCATTAATACAAAACTGAAACATTTCAACAATTTTTACAATCAATATGACAGTCAAGATCTCTTTGTTTCAATGTAGCTCAGCTAGTGCTGCATTTGCTGTACCATTTAAAAATTGAATTTATTGTCAAGGTAACTAACAGTTGGTATATATGTAAACATACCTTAGAGTTTATTTAGTAAATATATATTATGTATAACTATATATTTCTAGTAATATATAAAAGGCAAATGCAAATTTAGGTGTATACAACTTGTAAATGTATTAATATATTTTACACAATAGATAATATACATTGATACACATAACAGAAAATATTATGACTATTTTCTTAAGTATTGAAGTGATTAATTGAAAATTAGCTATTAATTCAAACATCCATTATTGATGCTTTTTCTTTATATACTTATTTGAATAAATACCTGTCATCGACTGAGGGAAGTAGGCAGATTGCAACTCTACACCCATGTGTCATTTTTTTTTATCTCATCGTAAGTTGTTGGGCACATCAACTGATTCTATACTTTGGTTACTGTGAATACTGTGGCCATAAATGTAGGTATTGAAGAATTTCTCTTGTATGTTTACTTACTTTCCTTCAGATTTATGTCCAAGAACGGTATATCAGGGTCATATGCTGGTATAGCAGGTATGGGTTAGTTGTTTTTATTTACTGAAACTTCCATACTATTTTCTGTAACAGTTGAACTAGTTGAAGTTCTTACCTGAGAATTCTGATTTCTAATATCTCCACTACCATTTGTTGTTCTTTGTTCTTATGATTGCAATTCTAACTAAGGTGAGTTGGAGTTTTGAGTTTCTTTTTTAGGGCTGAGTACATTGAATACTTCATGCATTTATTATACATTTGCACTCCTAAGATCTCTCTATTCAGTTTGTTTGACCATTTATTAATTATTTGTCTTTTGTTATTTAGATTTTCTCTTTCCAGTTTCTTGATATAGTCTTGGCATTAATTCTTGGGCCATTAAAAGCTGGCAAAGGCTTCTTTCCATTTTGTGGGCAGTATCCTGATTGTGATAATTGTTTATTTTCATGTGAAGAAACTTTTTAATTTGATTTTGACCTGACTGTCAATTCTTGTCAACATTCTCCTTTCTACTGCTATGTAAAATGAGTTTTTTTAGAGAAAGTACAGGGATGAAAACATTGAGGATGCAGTAAGATATTAGTATAAATCAGATTCCAATCGAAAAACAGATTTTTAATAAGTTTTTTTTATAGTCGTGGTGAACCAATTTCTCATCTATTAAATAATCAAATAATATCTATCTGCATGTGATTGTGGGAAGTTAATAAGACTGTCAATCATCTGAGAAGATGCTTGGTTTATATTGCATTTTCATCATTTCATCGATTTGCGTTCAAGGTTAGAGATGTGACGCAAGGGGGGATTGTGTATATTAAATTTCAATAGTTGTGTTTTGACAGAACATGAGGTTGAAATTAATCATAATAAGAAATAATTTCAAAATAAATCTGTGTTGTCAAAACCATATGATTGATAAGAAAAAGTTGTTTTCTTATCATTCTTTAGCAAATATTAATAAGAATTCACACCAAATGCAATGGATGATTCCTGCATTGATTAGAATCATAAAAATACAAAAACATTTAATCATAACACTTTTGTATTTTATGAAATGTTATATTTATCAAAAACAGGATTATAAAGAAATATGTATTCTTTACATTATTATGGAAGAGTACTATGATTTTGAAAATATATATACATATACATACATAAACATATTTTGTATGTATAAAGTATATGTATAAATATATAAGTGTAAATAGGTAATGTGTTTGTAAAAATTATGGAATAGGTCAATTGCTCTGAGTCAAAAAACAGAGCATGTATTTTCAATGATATATGAGTGAAACATTTAAGTATTCTTATAGTATAAGCAACGATAGCACATATTTGCAGCTAAAATATTTATTGGGATTAATCACAACTTGTCTGAATATAAAGCCACTTTTCCAGTGAAAGATATAGAGACTCAAAGAGAAAAGTACATAATTTTATCCTCCAGCTGCTTCCCATTATATTTATATCACATCTATATCTATATCTATCCTTTTGTTACATTGTTCCTCTCTTGAATCTACTGTATACCATCTAATATTTTCATGTATGCTTACATACTATCCAATATTCACTTACATATTTATAAGCTAAACTAGGATCCACATTGGAGAGAAAATATAAAACCTTTCTCTCTGAACCTGACTTACTTCACTTAACATGAATTTTTCCAGATCTTTACATGTTTTGTGAGTGATGTAATATCATTCTTGCTAATCAATGGGTAAAATAACGTTGTGTATATATACCACATTTTCTTGTCCCATTTGTCCGTGCAGGACATCTGGCCTGATTGCATACCATGGCTATGGTGTATACTGCTACAATAAACATGGTTTTGCTTGTGGCTTTAGTCTATCCTAGTTTGTAATCATTTAGAAAAATGCCCAGGAGTGAAATTACTGTATCCTAGGGTGGTTCTATGTTTTGTTTTTGGTGGAACCTTTGCACTGCTTTCCAGAGTGGTTGAACAAGTATTCATTTCTACCAACTGTGTATTAGGTTCTCATAGGCCCACATCCACACCATTCTTGTTGATGGCCATTCGAACTGGGGTGAGGTAGGATGTCAGATGTTGAGCATATGTTTCTTGTCCATTTTTATGTGCTCTTTTGAGATACCTCTATTTAGTTAATTAGTCCATTTATTTATTGGTTTGTTGATTCTTTGAGGGTTCAGTTCTTAACTCTCTCTGAATACTGTGTCTGATGGCAAAAATCTCCCATTCTGTAGGCTGTCTTTGTAACTTGTGCATTATATCTTTGTTGTCTAATACATTTTTATAACAAATTCTTTTTAAGTCACTTGAACATCTGAAATAATTTCACAATGGGTCCTTGTGCTTACCTATTCTACTCTTCTTCCTCCTGTCTTTATTAGCTTTCTAGTACAGGTCATTGTTTCATAACTCAAGTTTAAAAGACCAAACTTTTCCTTTGAACACAGGAAGATTCAAGATATTACGAAGACACTTCCCAGGCTAGGCGTGGCATGCTTCTCTGATTCTGTCTCTTACATTTCTTCCCACACTGAACAAAGTGTGCATCCATCACTGTTCCGGTGTATGGACTCTCTAACATTTTATTTATATTTCATAATCCATGATAATTTATTCATATTAGTATTGATGGATTTGTGATAACCTCCTATAATTTCTAATTAACTATGAACTTGCTCTCTCTTCAATTAGACAAAAAAATCTTACTTAATTTGTATTACTCAACAAGTAGTTTGAAGACACATGCAGAACAGTCTTGTACAAAAAGCTTGAACTGAATATTCATCAATCAATGTCATTTGGACAGTTATGATTTTACCCTCCTAGGTTCATTTCCTTCTAATATCTTCTATTACAGAAGAAGTGTATATTTGGCTTTGTGAGTTATTGGGATGAACACCAAGTTCTTCTTGAACATTCTAAAACCACTTCAATCCTTCTACTTGCACCATTTGTTTCTTCAGATAATTCCACCCTTTTGCTCAATTATGAAACTTTAGGTCATCTTCAATATGGTTCACTGAATTTCTGCTTCCTTACAGGAATGCCTGGCAGAAACAAAGTGCACAGTCTTTCACATTCATTATTTTTACATACATATTATGAGGAAATTCAAAGTCCTGGAATCATAGGCTGTCAAATTTTCAGGGAAGATTACTTGGTTGTGCGTTCTCCTATGGTAGATACCTCATAGTAACAAACATATTTAAGCACCATTTCCTATTTACTGAATATATTGGGTAAGAATCAGTTTGTTACATCAAAACATCCAGTTTCACTGTTGGACAAGATGGAAACATCTTACATTTTTATTTGCAGCCTCTGTTTTCATCTACTTTTAGCTAAAAGGAGTCTGGAGACCTCAAACCTTGTTTCTCTAGAATAGTGGAATATAGCCCACTGCCATTACTCTGCCAATAAGTATTCAAACAAAGCATTCACAGTATCTGTGAACAGTCAAAATCTAAAAATTAAGCTTCCCACAACACTATCTCCCACCCCACACTACAGTACTTAGAACGGGACGAGCTGTCACTCGTGATTAGGTTAGATCATGCAGTGCAATGGATTTAATAGACAGTTTTGTTAAGTGGACCTGAATTCATACTATGAGCATTTAAATTTAGGAGGTTTCATTCAGCTGGTGCCTGAAGAGGAAGTGGAAGAGATTAGCCATAGAAAGAGGACAAGCTATGTTTCTGGCCTGGAAGGAAGCACCCTGATGTATGCAAGTGGCTCCGCAAGCAGAGAGCATCCTTCCCCTTACAAGAAGCTAGGAAGGGGACCTGGGCTTTACCCAGGCAAGAAAATGACAGCTGTCAGAGACAAGCAGCCTCTCAGAGACATTGTTGTCTGCAGATTGTCCATAGAAGAACTTCTCACAGAGAAGAAGCCATGCTCACTCCTGGGTCAACTTGAGCACAAAGACAAGATCACCTATGGCAGGTTTCTGATTTGAAAATCTGACATAAGTGCATGTTATTGAAGATACTAAATTAGCATCTTTGTTAGGCAGTAATAGAAAAATAGCATAGCATTTACGATGTGATGTGGGACAGAGCTTATTTGTAAATGAAGTATTCAAAACTAAATATTACTGAAGATCTCACAAAGGGACTTAGAGATTTTTCTCACAATAAAATGTTAATTAAGTTGCATTTATGGAATTGACAATATATAGGACATGAAGGTTGATGTTCATGGGGAGAGAATCCAAACCTATTGGCTGGGTGCCAGTGGCTTATGGCAGGGGCTGATATTTGATGATAACTCTTTAAAGTGGGATTGGATAGAAACCTCCAAAAGTTTACTTGCAAGGAACCTGCAAAAAGTTGTACTGGAGACAAAGCCCAAATAATGGAGTACCAATTTTAAGTGAAATTACCCACCAAGAGCATGAATCCCTGAGTTCAAACCCTGTATCTGGACATGTATACACACACACACACACACACACACACACACACACACACGCGCGCGCGCGCGCGCGCGCGCAACATACATCAACTGCTTTACAGTAATTTAAAGAAATTCCTACATAAACGTTCATTGTACACAGAGAATATGATTCAGAAAGGCTTTCTTCTTTGTAAGTTGCCAACCTGAACCCAGGTCCTGAGTGCTGCCTCTGAGCATTTTTGCCCAAGGCTAAAATTCTATCACTTGAGCCACAGCTCAACTTCTGGCTTTTAGATAGCAATGTGGAGACAAGATTCTCATATACTTTCCTACCTGGGCTGGCTTTCAACTATGATCAATGTTAGGTTTTAAATAAGAGGTTGGCCGAATAAGAACAGCACCAGCACACACGTGGTATTCAGGTAAGGGGTAGGTTTACTCAGTAGACCTGCTGGGACCAGGCAAGGTTGGCACTCCACATGGCTGGGAAAGGAAAGAGGAAAGAAAGGAAAGAAAGAGAAAGGAGCTAGAAAAGGGAGAGAGAGCAGAGAGAGCAGAGAGCTAGAAAAGAAGAGCAAGAGTAAGAGAGAGTCTGGGCCTGGCCTACGCCTTATGTAGGGTATGGGTGGGGAAAGGTGTGGCCACATCAAATTCAGATGTGACCTTAGCAGATGCAGATGTGACCTCTTCCAGGTGTCCCAGTTGCCTAGGTAACGCAGGTACTGGGTGGAGACTTTGCTGCGAGGAGGGTGGAGTCTGCTTGCCATCCAGGGGCGGACCTTAAAATCAACAGATCTCAGTCTCCTAGGATTACAAGTATGAGGATTACAAGTACAAGCATTAAGCTAAGAAAGATCTCTAAAAAGGCAACCACTATAGCATAATAGTAAATTCTTATGTTTTAACGAAAGCACTGACAAAATTACTACTTTTATTATATTATTTTTACTTTTTACATTAGGAATTGGACCCCTTTTAGCTTTAGAATTAGTGATTATAAATTTCATTATAAAGTTCATGCCAGGAAGCCACGATATATGACATAACACATGGTCAAGTTTTGTAAATGTTGGGTGCATGCTTGAAAGGAATACATATTTTGCAGTTTTGAGAGATTGCAATCATTTTATAATTAAGTCAAGTTTACTAACAAACAATAATGCCTAGATCTTCTTACCTTATTAATTTTAGTGCCATCATTTATGCATTTCTTAGAGAGTTGGGATAAAAATAGCTCACTCACTGTCTTGTATATTCTTTAGCTACTTATGTCAAATTTGATGTTTCATTATCAAACTTAAATTTTCTTGAGTAGGTAAATGATGTTACTTTATAAAATGTCCATCTATTTTTAGCACTGGTTTTTGCACTGAAGTCTATTTTTACATTGAAGTCTACTTTTTCGACATTAATATTTTCACTGCAGTATTAGGTAACCACACAGCACTAACAGCTACACATAGATTTGAATTTGTTTTCTGCTGGAAACATTATGCCCAAACCCTCAAGACTGAGAAAGCAGAAAGCAGGACCAAAGTGCTAAGCCAGTGGTGTCTTACCAGTGACTTCATCCAGTATTTTACCTCACAGATAGGTTTACAAAGTCCTTTTACTCCTCCAGGTTTGATATTCATAGACTCAAAAAAACGATGGGTACAATTTCAAGGTGGGTTGTATGATTAGCTCACAAAACAAAAGAATAATTCATTTACCAAACAAAAGAGTAATTCAATTCATTATGATTTTCTATTTTTAGGTCCACAGGCTCTCTGAAAATATTCTTGGGAGTTGGGCTCTATAAACCGGAGATTAAGAATTCATCTACTATAAACTATCTTCAAAAGCCAGACATACTTTAAAAATTCAATAATCAATCACTCTAACAAAACTTTGTGTTGACAAAACACATTGGTTTTTTCCAGGTCATAATTGTTCTCTCCACATAATGAGACCAGGTCTGTTGGCTTTTGGTTTTGATGTTGCTTCTCTGAGAGTGTTCATCTAAAAGGAAAGAGACATGCTGCTTAAATTTTGGGGGGAAACTCTGTCATCTTGAAATGGTCATTTGGGAAGTAATTTGGGATTCACTTAGACTCTGTAGCGAGGCTCTTTGCATACCCACAGGGGTCTAATCTGTAACAGGTGGCTTAAATTCTCACTTTTTTTATGCAAAGAGTATGCTCTGCACATAGCTGCATCATGCCTCATTCCTATTTGTAATCTCAGCACCTGCCACAGGACTGGCTTGCATTTTTGTTTTTTACTCAGAAAAGCTTGTTTTTGATGACTTCTATTTCATTGAGGAAAAATCTTATGAAATGGTTGTTCTTAAGTAGCCATAATAAATGATACTCCCATGGTCTTCCATAAAAATATAAAGCAGGATCTGGTTTAGTTTCTTGCTCTTGTTAGCATTATCCCCATCTCTGGTCCTCAGCTCCACCTAGTCCTGAGCTCCTCCCTGACCTAGAGTTCCTGCCATACAAGGGCCACTTGCTCTTCCCCCCCAGACCTACCAGAGCAAGGACCTTGCCAGTGGCCAAAGCTACCCACTCAGATAGGGGCAGATGCCATGTTGCTCTCTCTCCCTGGGGAGCTATGGCCCCTCTAATAAACCTTATAATAATCTTTCTCCTGTGCCTGCCTGCTTCCACGTGGTCCCCTGGGATGGTCTTGATGGACCCTAACAGTTGTTAATTCATTTATCCACACAGTTATCATATCTCAAGGGCTATCCAATGGACAGTTTAACTTCCACAAAACATCTACAGAAAATGATTGCTATAGCTTTGTCATGATATGTTATCCTGTTCACCAAAAGCATATGGAATTATTAACACTATTATTTTAATTGATTTTACTTAATTTGTTGGGTGGGGAAAGGTATCTCACAAAGTAAATCAATGGTAGCCACGATATCTGCTGGAAAGGAACTCATTTACATGAGTCACATTGCTTAATTCATCAGTTTAACATTTTGGACACACGTCAGTCAAGATTGTTGGGATTCTAAAACAAACTCTATTTCTATTGTGAAAGGCTAAGCTGTGGCATATTTTCTTAATCATGTCTGATTAAAATATACTAAACATGACAATGATACCTTTGTTTCACCACTTCCCATTCAATGAGGAAAAAATATGGTACTTTTAATATGACAAAGGGTATGGGACACATAATTCATTGCCAAATAGGTTCTGTTCTCGTTTGTGGTAATGGGTGGGTACAAGTCATCATTATTTGAATGTACATTTTTCTAGTTATAAGCAGCACACATTTCCTCAAGAATTAATCAAGGTTAACTTTTATAGTATTAGCAAAAAATAAAACAAAGTTTATGAGAACTTGGACTCTTACTGTCATATCCAACTGGGTAAGGTCTAACAGATATAACTCTGTGACACTGGAAAGCCTTCCTTCTCAGTTTCTTGATGTATGAAAATACAATATCAGAATCAAATTAATTTGGGTATTTGAGGAAATTAAATGTATTGACATGCAGAGACTATCAGATAAATACAACAAGCAGTTAAAATTGTAAACACAATTTATTGTGAAGTTATGGAAATAAAAGTACTAAGTAATAACCTACTTCTCTATCATCACACTAATCTTGACAAAAAATAGAATTTTGCTCTGGATGAATCTACATAGTCTTCCTAATAATTGTTTTCTATTTATTTTTATGGATTATTCTTACTTGGTAACATTTATTTCTTTATACATTGAAATATAAGAGATCTTCATTTAAAACAAAACTACCATATTCATAAAAGTTCTATTGATCCCATAAAACAGTTATAGTAGAAAATGGACATCTTTCCAAACACTGAATTCAATTCATAGACCAAAGAGCTTTTAAGAAATAAGCCATTCAACACATTCATCAGACAGTGGATAAAATTGAATTGTTGACTCACTGCAAAGTATACTGTATCCTACACTAAAAAATATTGGTTTTTAGCTTAAAATGATTGAAAATTGTTTAAGTGATGCATTTAATCACATTGTGCTAACAATTTTTAAATCTTTAAAAAAATCTCTTCTTTGTTTTAAGCATACAAAAATAATATAACACAAAGTTAGTGGGATAATTAAATTACAATATTTTTTACTTTTGGTTTCATGAAAGCCAGAGCATCTTTGTGATTTGATGTGTGAATTTTGGGAGATGACTACTATGGATGCAGATGAATACTTTGCTGCATTGGCATTACGATTGCTACTCTAAAATTCTTTATATTTAATGAAAAAATGCTGAGCCCTTATCTACCACTTCAAGTCATTCCTTGACATCCCTGTTTTAACATGAACCTCTGTTTCAAGAATGATGCTAAGTCCCCCAAATGTTGTATCTACCTTACAGTATTTCTAGGATTGTGAGATTATTATACTTTCTACATTGTCTTCATCTTTCTCATCTTCTTCCTTCTGAAATATACTTTATATAGAAGTGGTCTTTTAGTGATGCAAAGAAACACTTAAATATTTATTAAAGGAGAAATTAACCTCATTCAATTGCCCTGGCATGTCTTCAGGAGTTTAGAAACAAAGCTAGAATACATTTGTCCAGCTCTACTTCAGTAATTCGTTGATAATGGAAACTGACTCTAAATGAATAATGGGGACATGGAGAATCCCACAATCACATCAACATAATTGTACAACACTATGCAGCAGCTGACCATCACTGGCTGTGATGTAAAGAACCAGTGAAGAATCAGTGGACTAAAAACCAGATATATATGCATGTGCATGCTCATGCGCATGCACAGACACAATTTGTTTGGTCTTAAATACATATGTCTCAGTTTACCTAAGTATAATGCATCAAGTAAGTCTCGAAATGTGCAGACAGAGTAATGGCAAGATATTTGAATAAAGAGGTTTGCTAGTCATTTACTGTTGCAAGTTCTTACCAGTTTGACAAAATTCAGCAAGGAATTAAATCAACTTAGAAGCCTGGATCAGTACCAGAGAATCTAATGGACAACAATATTTAAGTATCTGGGCAGTTTTACCTGATCAACCTCTTTTTGCAAGGGACAGGAAGTCAATTACTTGTAGCACAGGAGCTCAGAAAATAAAGGAGAAAAAGAAATCTATACTTGAAAAGTTATATCACAAACTAGTCAGCTAAGTTCCCCCAAATGATCTATTTCTTCTTAATTAAAATATTTCCTAATTAAGATAATTTCCTTATTTCGACTTTAAAAACACTAAAGAAGATAAGTAGACCAAAGAGTGTAGTTGCTGTTTCCAAGGTACAACAATTTCCAGTTCATTTCTCATTAAATCTTCTTAGGGAACATATGTTTCTACTTAACTCTTACAACCGCATTTTGTATATTCTGCAGTTATGGGTCCAGTATGCTGGAAATCAGTTCTTATTTACCTCATTCTTTGATGCCAGTGTAAAGCATAAGATGACCATGGAGAGCCTGAACTCATATGTCAGGTGATGACCAGAGCATAGAAGTATAGACTAGATATTTGTATCCATCATGTTTCAAATATTGAATTCTATACCCCAGTGTGTTTGCATTTGGAGGCAAAGCCTTTGAAAGACAACTGGAGCTAGATAAACTCCTAGGCTTGAGGTTCAGAAACCATTAAAACAATTGTAATACTTACAATGTGCCTTTGAATCTGCAGCTACACCCAATGGATAGTAAAAGACAAAAAATTACCCTTGGACTTGATAAATTAAACAGACGCTAAACATTCACACAGTGAGACCAAAGGAGGATATTCTTAGGAGAGGATCATAAAGGCTCAATAGCTATGTGTGTATGATCATATAAAATGATATTTTTTGAAATCAACTACAAGAAATGGAAACAAGCACTGTGTTTATTTTTCTGTTTTTACCCTTTTGTTATTGTTTTAGATTTCTGTACCTTTTGTCTTGTATGCAAGTTTATATTATTTGGGGAGGAAAGGGGAAGCACAGAAATAGTGTGACTAGTGGTGAAATAATTCAGCAGTGATACTCACTAGACACCATGTTAAAAGTGAACTATACAACGTGTGGGGGAAGAGGCTCTGGAGGGGGAGAAAACTGGGAGAAAGGCAGAGAAGGGGTGACACTTTTCAAAAAGCAATGTGCTCAATAGCTGACTTATGTAACTATAATCCCTCTGTAGATCACCTTTACAATATCTTTTAAAAGATACTAAGTGAGCATTGCATCAAATTAAGTCTTTTCTACTTCAAAGGAAACATTTATCAGAAGGAAGAGACAGCCCACAGAATGCTTCCAAATTTTTGCAAAGCTATCTATCTTATCAAGTATGAATATGCAGAGTAGGATATATAAAAATTTGAACAAGAAGCAATGAAAGGACAAATAATCAGACAATTTGATGGACCATGCTGCACTTCTAACTTCCCAAGTGACAAGATGGGGAAGATTGGAGATTCAGGTCAACCCAAATAAGTAAGTTCATGAGACCCTATCTCAACACCTAAAGGTGGATGGGAGTCATTTGCCATTCACCCCAGCTAAGTTAGAAGTGTAATTAGAATGAGATTTGCCTACCTTAAGCAGCGAGACCCTACCTCAAAAATGACCAGTGCACAGGAGTATGGAGGTGTGGTTAAAGTGTTAGAGCTGCTGTCTAACACTGTGTTTCCTTGCATAGCATTGATGTAGACCTTCCTTTTTTGTTTCAAAAACAGGCCAGATGAAGGAAGAAAGTTTAATAATGTATCACATCCTGGTATTTGTACATTGTTAAGACTTAAGGGGTGTTTTGTTAGTCAAAATTATTGAATAGTAGAATAATGGTATGTTAGATAGAAACCTTGATTTTGGAGGTCCTCCAGCTCATAGTGGAGAAAAGTTTATCCGTTGTAAGCAATGGCTCACAGCACATTAGAGCTGGAGAAATCTACCTACTCTATCCAAACGAATGAAATAAATCCTTAGGGAGAGTAATTTAGTTATTCCTTCTTCATCTCTTGTCAATTATTTCCAATTTTAGTACAATTTATATCGAAAGACTCACATATGATTTTCCATTAAGCAGAAACAAAATATTATATTCTTTTCTGACTCATTTATCTTTGATTGAAAATGTTCAAAAACAGCATCTAGCTATTCTCATCAGAAAACAAAGCAGCAAAAGATATGTACTCATTACCTTACTTAGGTAACTGTAGTCCCTCTGTATAGCACCTTTACAATAAAATAACATTTAAAAAACAAAGAGCAATTACAATGACAGAATTTTGTGTGTCATCTTTCTCACTTTGGGACAGCAAATGGAAAGCCGGGTACAGCTATGTTGAAAGATCAGATTTGAGCCATGGAAGAACAGATTATCTATTCACCTAGAAACTGAGTAAATAAATAGAAGCTGTGTCATATTGGGAACAGTGTAAATTGAATATGATATTTAATATGATTTGAAGTATAATGGTATTTTATGACATGGAGTAAATTGGCATGAATTAAACCCTATATTGTACATATATTAACATAGAATATAGACAATTTAGGAAGGACAGTGATTAGGGCAGGACCATAGAACCTGCATCTTCCCCAGCATCATGTGGATAAAGATCATGTGTTCACCATAATGAAGACAACAGTGTTGTGTTTATGTGATAACTATCAAAATATTGTGTAGTATACTGATGAGGCAATATAAACTGTGTTGTACAACAGAGGAAGGCTTTTCCTTATAGAGGAAACACTATTTTTTCTTTCCTATTTTTAAACAGTTATATTTAAGGGTATAACATGTTTTAGTACTTTCCTTCTTTCCTTCCTTCCTTCCTTCTTTCCTTCCTTCCTTCCTTCCTTCCTTCCTTCCTTCCTTTCTTCTTTCCTTCCTTCCTTCCTTCTGTCTTTCTGTCTTTCTGTCTTCCTTCCTTCTTTCCTTCCTTCCTCCCTTCCTCTCTTCTCTCCTTTCTTGCTGTTTGTTTACTTCCTTTCTTTCATGCTTACTTTTTCTTTAATACTAAGAGAGAAACACATTAGTTTCTGAGCAACAGTTCCTAGTCTATTATTTATCCATTGGCTTTTAGTACTGAGTCCACTGAAGTAAGAGGATAGTTGAGCTGAGGATTTTTATCTGAGATATCTAGAAGAAGCATGTCATATTTACATACCTTTAACTAGAACATCCAGCTGTTTAGGGGTAAGTGGAGTCCCTAAACAGGACATTATCCTGTGAATTATTCTGCTATAATGGATGCAAGTGACTAAACCAAGAGTATCATGCAGAAAAAGTTTTCTTCTCTCTGCTTCCTTTAATGCTCAAGGTAAACTCTATTCATGTTACATTTAAATTGCCCACAGCAAAATCAAAAAGAAAACAAATGAAGTTTAGGGTACAGGTTGAATTATATTAAAATTGCATTAATTTTTTCTTATAATTGGATATAGAAATGCTATGATCTTCATTGCTGTGTTAAAAAATCAAGCTTAAATTAGTCATGTGTGTTGTTTTTCACACAAAAGCTTTCTTTCATTTACATTTATTATATTTAAGTAGTTGTACAAAGAGGTTTCAATTCAACGTTTCTTTTTTTGTGAAAATACTGTACAATGGGTTTACAATTACATACACAAGATAATGAGTACATTTCTTATCAAGCATTGTAGCCTCCGATGAGTACAATCTATCTTTTATTTTTGATATTATTTTTAACTTTCAATAATTATACAAAGGAATTGCAACTGAACAAAATACCTTATCAATGTAATGACTCTTGCTCAATATCACTCCCTTTTTAAAATTAACATTTTATTGTTTTTAAAGCAATTAGATTTGAGACACACTCAGCTTGGCTGTTACACCTATTTTTACATTTTTATTGGTCTGTATTAGTCATACAAGGAGTTTTCTTTGTGGTAGTTCTAGATGCACAACCATCTATGCCATTAGTCTCATTCACCTTTATTCTTCCTTTCATCCCTCTCCTCATTAAGACATTCTTAGCATTCACTGTTTCATTTTCATGGATCACATAAAGACCTTTGACTATATTTGCCCATCCACACTCTCCTTTGCCCATCTACCCATTGGTTTCTAACTAGTAGCTGCAATTCGTGGAGTGAGGCAAACTCTCTCATTCAGATGTGCTACATGGGAATTCTGTACCCAGTTTCAGCGGCTCAGCGTTATAAGCAGACACACTAAATGTAAGAAAAAGAACCCTAGGAAATGAGTTTAGAGAAATATGACTGAATGAAATTTTCAACTACAAAGGTGAATTATCTGGAGATTTCCATCAATATTTAATACTTTCTTTCTTACAGTTTTTTATTATTATAAAGCTGATGTTACAGTTATGTAAGTTAGTCAAGGAGTGCATTCGTTTCTGAACAATGTCACACCTTCCCTTGCTCTCTCCCAGTTTTTCCCTCCCATCCCACCCACAGATCGTAGAGTTCATTTTCAACATGGTGTCTAGTGAGGCTCATTGCTGCTTTGTCCTTTGTCCCACCATTTATATGCCCCCCTTTACTCTCCCAGAGATAGATAAATGAACAAACAAGACAAGAGGAAATGAAAAACTAACAGCAACAATGGGAAAAAAACCTTCTGTTTTCATTTCCTGGAGTTCATTTTGATAAACATTATTTTATATGATCAGATGTACATAACTATTGAGCTTCTCTGATCCACGACTAAAAATATCCTCCTTTGGCCTCACCCTGCATAAATTCCTAGAGACCTGCATCATTTTCCATGTTCTAGTACTATTATTATGTTATTTTTGTTCCATCCAGTGTGTTCACTTGCAGATTTATAGACACATTGTAGGTACTATGAGGGAAACCAATCAACCTTCTTAAAAAGGACTTTGACCCAGATTTGCATTACTGCAGAGAAAAGCAATCTAAGTTATTGATTGTGAAACAGGTATTGTCATCCATTATGATTTTTCCTTTTGAGATTAAATATCAAGTAATTTTTTGTGTCGCCAGAAGTTGTATGGTATGCCATGCTTCCCTGACTGAACACAAAAGTAAATAACGAATATGGCATGGTTGAAACCATAAGAAATAGATGGCCAATAAGAGTAAGAGCATGCTATATCATTTCCATACTTGTAGTGGTCTTTCATTGCTGTCAACATGGGCATCTACCAAAATCTCTATATTTGAGAGGAGGAAAAGTAAAGCACACAATCCACATACAACTGAACCTTTCTTATGGGGCTCGAGAAGCTATTCAGATTGTACATGTGTGGTCGATCCCACAATCTGCTATTCAAAGATTTTCTATTAACCAAGACTACTAGTTGGTTTAAACTTTCTGGATCTTTTCAAATATTTTATTAACAGACAAAAATTCCATGAGTGCACAAAATCCATTCTTGAGCTCTACATTGTGCAGCTAATAGATCTCTCATCAACTAAATGAATATGTATGTGAGATAGGTTCATGAATGGATACTTTGGTTGGTTCTGAATCTTTCCAGATGGCTAAAATATCATGCAGTAACTTCCTTGATACTTTATTACCAATACGTTGTAAAATGTAGCAGTAGAGCCAGCATTGTCTGAAACCTACCTTTTAGAGAAGAAAGGGGCGATGTGGAAGGTTTAAGATTTAAAGCTTAACCAACAAGACACACAGAAGGAGAAAATGAATGCTTCTTGTGAGCCTTTATTCAGTGGAACTAAAAATCACTACTGAACAAAACGACTTTCCCTTCATAAAAATAGTTGCTCGACATATTTCAAATTTAAATGCTTATTTCTTCCTTCATAAGAGCATACACTTAATGTAAATTTGTTCCACGTTCTCCACTTTAGCTGGGGAAAAGCAGCTATTGTGTTACAAATCAAATCCCTTCACACAATATCTTCCTTTCATTCATTTGTAGAAAATGCAAAGGATATCTGAGTTGTCAGAATAAAAATTTCCTTTTTTCCCTCATGACACCACTCAGCTGCAGAGTTGAGGGATATAAAAGAAACTTTAGAGACTGAGAAAGGAAGCCTTAAATTGTTTATCATCACTGTGTGAGGCAGATAAGACAGTCAAGCCTGAACTGAGCTTGCATTATTTATGTAATACATTACACTTGTAAAGCGTCAGTAACTATTACATATAGTTAAAACTAAATCAAATCCTGCAGTCTTGCTTGACATCCATTCTATACAAAGTAGTATATTCTAAGGAGAATTATATTGCAAAGCATGGTTTCTGATTCTTGATAAATAGTTTTATCTTGGCTTAACTCACAAACTAGGTCCATTTGAGAAAAACATAGAAAACTCATCCTTGCTCATCACTGGACACCAAAGGTGCATTTAATAAACTTGAACACAGTGTTGAGGATAATAGGGGATAAGTTTGTCTTCCTGAAGTCCAAACCCTGTGAATTTCCATGGCTGATGACAGATACGGAAAAATTGTATTATTGACACCCTAACAAATGATTTATTCAACTCCTGTATTCCTTGGGGCTCTTTCCTTTACTATTCCCCATTCAGAAACCAAGCATATCTCTAAGATGGGAATCATATCCTATCATTCCTCAACTAATAGCAGCCAATATTGATCACTGTAAATTTGTCTAAAGTGAAATCTCAAAATAATTCTCGTATCCACTTTCCCTCCTGAAGCTCACTGCATGCACATGTCTTTTAAAATACTAAGTCATACATGGTGTGAATGACTTGGTTTACTTTACCTCTCTCTCCAGTCCAAGCTTTTTACTTGGTTGTATGGTTCTCAAAAACTATTCTTATAAGAGTCGTTCCTGGTGAAATTCTATGTTCCTTCTTCATAAAATCAGCCCTATTGTGTGACTTTGGTAGCAGTGCATAAAATATTGATGTTGTTCCATTTCATTTTAACCTTTTTATTATCTTTAAGTAGTTGTACAAAGGAGATTCCATTTAACCAATCGATTTATGAATACAGTGTGTCTTCATCAATGTCACCCTGTTCAACATCTTCACTCATTTCTTCCTATCTACCCCTTACCTCACTTTTCTCAGTTCTATAGGATATACATTAACTTCACATTGATAGTGACAAATGAAAATTTGTATTTTTTTAGAAATCATGGACCTTAGGTTGTTAAGTTATTCTGTGCATTTTATAATATGCCAAACATCTTATAGGAGAAAGACATTGAGTTGGTAATTCATTGTTTACATGGCTTAGTAAATTTATACATCAAAAGTCATTTATGAAAATGAATAATTACCTAAAACATACTAGTAGAACTTTCAAATTAGCCTTTAGAATGATGGCTAGAAGAAAATTTTCTTACATGGGAATTAATGAAGATACTGACAAGAAAAGTTTTGAAAATTTAAAATAGCAGCAAAACATTCATGTAAATGAATTTTGAGAATCAAGTACATTGGTAGGGATGGAGGACTGACAAGGTCTAGGATACAGTTAGGAAGTTATTTTATTTTTACCTTACATACATATATGTATAAATATATAAAAATATGTTTATATAATTATATATAATTTATATACTTATATATAGTATATAATTATATAAATATATATTTATACATAAATATTTATATATATAAATACATATATATATATATATATATATTGTTGGCCATGAAACTTGAACTCTGAGCCTGGGCGCTGTCCCTCAGCTCTTCAGCTCAAGGCTAGTGCTCTACCACAGGAGCTACTGTGCCACTTCTGGTTTTCTGGTGGATTACTGGAGATAAGAGCATCACAGGCTTTCCTTCTAGGGCTTGCATTGAACCACAATCCTCAGATCTCAGCCTCCTGAGTAGCAATGATTACAGGTGTGAGCCACCAGGGCCTGGCTAGAAAGTTATTTAATTAATTAAATCGGGAGTGGAGATAATAGTCTGGTCTTATAAATAACTAAAAAATGACAGATTAAAAATGGCATAATTACAAGGAAAGTTGTTAAAGATGAAATTTATTAGAAATAATCTAATTGCCAGAATTGCTAGAACCAGATATGCTCATAAAAGTGAATATCCTATTAATACACTGGAGCTCCATTCCTAGGTAAAATGATACACACAGACACACACACACACACACACAATCTTTAAACTTTCAAAAGAAACAATGTAAATGTAAAAATGTGAAGCTTTAGGGAAGATGTCCATATTGCCTTCTTGATTTGGTATAAGGAAATACTTTCTGAACAACAATAACAATAATGAGTGGCTCATGCCTATAATCCTGGCTACTCAGGATGCTGAGATCTGAGGATCATGGTTCAAAGCCAGCCCAGGAAGTCCATGAGTCTCTTCTCTCAAGTAAACCACTAGAAAACCAGAAGTGGTGCAGTGGCTCAAGTGGTAGAGCGCTAGCCTTGAAATGAAGAGCTCAGAGACAACGCCCAGGCCCGGAGTTCAAGCCCCTAGAAAACCAGATGTATCATGCAGCTGAGCACTTCCTAAGCAGCAGCAACTACTGAATCTATTTGCTTGACTGTCCATACTTCTTTAAATTTGGTCAGCAGAGGAACAAAAGTGCTAAACATATCAAGATGTTGTGTTACAGTCAGCAGGGCAGCCTTCATTTTCTACACATCATTTCTCGTGGTGTCCTGAGTTCTGTTGGGTGCCATAAAAGTAGTAAAGTCACCTCCGATGCAAAACGGATACTCTACAGGCATCTCCCATGTCTGAAGACCACAGAACTCCCTTTCCTTCTCTCTAGTGTCTGAGGACATGCTGGCAAATCAGGTACTTTCGTCTCTGGAGAAAGGCCTTCACTTTCTTTTTCTAGTCTACAAAAAATTCTGAACTATAATCTGGAAGAAGACTTTTTTAAAAAAATCCATAAATATCTAAGGAATAAGAGGAAGAGATATTAACTTATTTTCCCCAGAATATACAAATGGGGGCCCTGAACTGAAGAAGATTGCAAAATTCACGTATGGAAGTAGCCAATATCCTTAGCTTAGATGATATTCAGAATTCCAGATTCATGGGAAATGATCACCAAACAATGGATAAACTGACTTCATAAAAACTTTAATATCTATTCATAGAAAGCATGAAGGAAATCATAGACAAATGCTAGCCAGGAAAAATTATTCATATGTGTATATATAAATCTAGATATATAATGCTGTTTAAGATCTATCGAGAATTATAACAATGAAAAGACAAACTGATTATTTTGGTTACTTTGTTTTACAAGGTAATCTATAAAATGACAGCAAAACATTTTATATTAATATCAAGCAGACATTCTTAATTAAGCAACCATAAGATATCACTTCTCACTAAAATGACTGAAATGATAAATGTGGTAATAAATTTTGGCAAGAGTTTAAAGTACCTGAAATCACAACAGTGGATTGTGGAGGGAGTGTGAGAGTGTAAAATGTGATAATCATACATATATTGTCTTTTCCTAATCATTTTTCACTAAAAAACAAACGATATCAACTCTGTATGTTTCATTTATACTGTGTTCTATATTGTGAGTAGGCTAGAGATTGTTTAAAATGTAAACAGAATATGTATAAGAAGATTGAAAATATGTACACAGACTTTTGTGCACATGAAGGTCTCAGAACAAATGTCCTGTGGATATTCAGAGCCAACTATTAGATGCCATGGTGACAAGAAAAAAATATAAACAGCAAAAGAATGAAATTCAGATTCTCAAAAGTTGATTTTCTTCAGTAAATTAATGAGAACTCTTATAAATTCTGAAAATAATTGTTCAGTTCTTATCCAAACAGACCTGTTGATTCAAATACAATTTTGAACTTACATGATATTGTATGAATTATTTTTATATTCATTAAACAATTACCTCTCTATATAATGCATATTCTGTAATGTATGCATATTTACATGCATATATTAGAAGTAACAAATATATAAATATCATAAAAAATTAATTATAATATAATAGTATATGATATATAATGTATCTCAGGCAATATATCATATGTATCTATAATAGGTAGGCATCTAATAGCTGGAAATTCCAGTTGGGATTTCAATTACAGAAGTAAGGTAATGAGTACATTTCCTGTCAACTTCGTTACCACTCCCTGTTTCACCATTCTCTTGTTCCCCCTCCCTTCCCTAATTCCAATAAACATACACAATACCAGGGTACCAAAATAAAATACAGTAACAACAGAGAATATATCATAGGGGAAGAACTTGCAAAAAACAAAAACAATATAGTACATTAAAGAAACAACAAGGTAAAACCACTTGTGTCTATGTCTTGGAGTTCATTTTGCTTAGCATCAACTTATATGGGCATATCTACATAGCTATTGAGCTATTCTGCCCATCTACTAAGACTATCCTATGTTTCTTTGGGTCTGCCTTGTATCACTTAATATGATTTTTTTCAAAGTTTTTCCATTTCCTTATAAATGGGGTGGTGTCATTCTTTCTGATGGGAGCATAGAATTCCATTGTATATATACACCACATTTTCCTGATCCATTAATCTACTGAGGGGCATCTGGGTTGGTTCCATATCTTAGCTATAGTAAATAATGTTGTGATAAACATCGTTGTTCTGGTAGCTTTAGAATGGCCTTGTTTGTGGATGTTTGGGTAAATGCCCAGAGTGATCCAACAATCCCAATTCGGGGTAATTTCTTTTCTTTTGCGACATTAATTTAATTAATTTAATTTCAGTAAACATTATCATGTCTTTAATTTTTTTTCTGACTACAATTAATTTTTATTTTTCTAGAAAAAACTCTAAGTTTCTTCATCTGAAAATGTGTCAGAACATAGAGAGCTATCTGATTGGCATACATCTTTTACAAAATACACATATTTATGCTTTAAAGATCATACAGATGAAGCTTCACAGGAAAATAATTCAGAAACTCACAGAGTAAAAAAGTGAGGCACTGAATCCCATTGCTCAAGGATTTTCTGTATGGTAGTTGTCAAATGTTTGTACTTGCAGAGTGTCATACCAAATATTCTCAAAATTATAATGCTTTAGTCTGTTGTAAACAGTTTAAATGGTTGTAGTGTTTCACATTGCTTTCCCAATGAAATATTTTAAGAACAAGGAATCATCACTGTAAAACAAAGCTATTCTGGTAGAATTTTGAAGACTGACTAAAATAGAGTACCAAACTCATGGTCATAATGTACTTTCTTTCAGGATAAGTACAGAACATATGCAAAAATATCTCCTCCAGTTAAAATTAAATTTAAAAAATAGACACTGTGGAACACACTCAACTCTCATGATTATCCCTTATGCAATAAGTGACAGGAGATCCATTCTGAAGATATTCTGACAAGATGTTTTCATTGAAAAATAAAACAAAATCCCGTCCTTACACAGAGCATTAAATCAAGTTGAGGTCTAGGTGCCTTAATCTTATGAAATGACTACAATGAGACTGAAAACACATTTCTCAGATGATGAAAGCCAAGAGAAACCATAGAGATCATTTATTTCAGATATTTCCACCTGTTTGTAGTCTTTATAAGCCTCAGAGATCTTTGAATAAATTCCAGTATGAAAAACAGACAAAAGAAGCTGATCCTTCTACAAGCACATCTTCCTGGACACCTCCTGTCCACGTGGGGGTCCCGAGGCCCCCTTCCTCCAGCCTTCACAGCTCTGCAGAGCAGATGGAAATCCAGTGATCTAGTCTTGGTATAATATTCTAGATGGTAAAAATGCGTATTAGAAAGATTAATTTAATTGCCAAAGTTGGAAGTGTAGGGGAACTGCAATTGCAAGCTAGGTCTCTGGAAAAATTCTTGGCTGAATAAAACACTATTTACATTATTTCAAAAGTAGCTCTGCTGTAGGTTGTATTTAAATAAAGTCCACACTGAGTAATGTGAAATTACTGTGCAAAGCAACTTAGATTCTCTTTACTCTGTGATGTTTATTTGTTCACTTGTTTGTTCATTCTTTTTAAAATTTACACTGATGCAGTTTGAACTCATGTGCTTTAGCCTGGCATGAGGGACCTGAGCTACATCCTTAGATCAACTTGCCTTCCTTACTTCCCTCCTTCCCTCCCTTTCTTCTTCCTTCCCTCCCTCCATACATTCATCCTTTCCCCCTCTTTCCCTCCTTCCTCCTTCTCTCCTTGCATCCATCCTTTCCCTCCCTCCCTCCCTCCCTTCCTTCTTCCCTCCCTCCCTTCCTTCCTTTCTTCCCTCCTTCCCTCCCTTCCCTCCCTCCATCCCTTCTTTCCCTCCCTCCCTCCCCCTTCCTTCTTTCCTTCCTTCCTTCCTTCCTTCCCTCCTTCCTTCTTTTCTCCCTCTCCTCTCCCTCCCTCCCGCTGTTCAATTGTAGGATAGAGTCTTCCTCCCTAGCACTGCTGAGCTGTCATCTGGCTACCGTAGCCATCAGTCTTCCTCCCTAGCACTGCTGAGCTGTCATCTGTCTACCTTAGCCATCCTGGCATTGTGTCATGGCTGGGATCATAGGCAAGTGCCACAGTGTCGAGCTTCTCTATGGCGCTGGCTGGCATCTTGAGAGCTTTCCTAGAGCTGGCAGGCCCAGAACTACCACGTGCAGTGTCCAGCCATGGCCTGAGAAGCGGTCTGGTGTTCCTTTTCATTTCTGCTTAGGCTGACATCAAACACCAATCCTCCTATTCTCAGCCTCCCATATACTTGAGACTGCCATGATGAGCAACCAGTGCCTAGCTCTATCCCTCTCACAGGTATGAGGGGAAAAAATAAGAAAAGCGTTCAGTCTGGAATTAGACAGCTCAGGCCAGATGGCATCATGCTTTGACCGGTCCTGGGAAGCCAGAGAGCCACACAATGATCAGAAGGCGATTGCCTGTTCTACAAGTGCTTCCAGGTGTATGTGTTCACATCTTGTAACCACTTGCTGGAATCACATGTGAAAACTTTCCAAAATACTCAGGAAATGTTATCCATGAAGCTGAACTTTTATTTCCCTCTTTTCTTATTCTAAAAGCACAGAGCAGTGACTGACCTATCCCTACTTTAACTGATGTTTACAAAGTTTCTTTAAAATATTAACATTGTTAGATTAGAAAAAAAGATTATGAAAGTTAAAGGTTTCTTTAAAAATGTCAAGGTTATGTGACAGTCTTTGGAAAAAAAGGTGCATGTGATTACTCTTGTCATTACTATTTGGTTATAAATATTAGAGTGCTATAAAATGTGAAGTTACACACAGACTATGTCCCTTGGAAAAGAATCAGACCTCAATACGTAATTTGTTGATGAGATGCCCTTTCAAAAGTCAGCCAGATGAAACAGACTGGATTCTCAGAGCTCTACAATGCATGTGTTTTAATGTTAGCCACTCATTAGTGTTCTCTTGAGAAAGAGGAAGTTTTATTGAAAATGTAGTTCACAATTTTACCTTTTAGAAATGAAAACTTCACCTTTACTCAAACAGCTCTAATTTGGCAAGGAATTTCAAGTAACATCCCCTCTTAAAGTGATCAAAACAAATTTTTAGACTACATGACTACAACAGAGTGAGGAGTGTTATCTTCTCCTAAATCAAAACTGTTTAGGTTACACCATACATTGTGTTTATCTGTATATCTATTTATCTATCTATATCATCATCATCATCATCATTTGAGAACAAACAGAAGGATGTCATGATGTTCTACTGGTACTATTATTATTATTATTAATCAGTTTGTAAGTAAATGGATCTTTTTATGTATGTTTTTATTGTAAAAATACTACACAGAGGGGTTACAGTTACATGAGCAAGGTAGTGAGTACATTTCCTTTCGACCATTGTTGCCTCCGTCTTTGTTTTCCCTCTACCATCCCTTCCCTCCCACCTCCACAATTATTACCCTTCCTGGGGCTTGAACTCAAGCAGGCCTGGGTGCTTCCCCTGAGCTCTTTTGCTCAAAGCTAATGCTCTACCAGTCAAGCCACAGCCCTACTTCAGCTTTCTGTCATTTAATTGGACATAAGAATCTCACAAGCTTTTCTCCTCAGGCTGACTTTGAACCTTGATCCTCAGATCTCAGCCTCCTGAGTAGCTAGGATTACAGGTGTGAACCACCAGCACCAGGCTTATTTTTTTCTTTATTGTTGTTAAATTATAAGGATATTATAGGGATAAATTATATAAATATTTTATTTTATTAAATATATTTTTAATTCAAGGCTGTTTTTTGCAAGAAGAGCTTCTTACTTTGACATTTATTTCGTTTAAAAATTTACTTAAATAATTCTCTGAAAGTTTAAATATAAAATTGATTAAAAAATAGAGAAATGAGGAGTATTTAATTTTGATTAAATTGTATATGATGAAATTCCATAACTTTAATATTTATTACTTCATACCTGCACTTCTTCAAATTGCAATCACCATCACTCTTAATAATATTATGATTATTACCTTAAGTACTGCTACTGTCATGGTTTTAGTTTTCTAACTTCTCAGTATCTGAATTTCTTGTTCTCTCCTGCAGTCATAGCACCTTTACTTGGGAACATTCTAGTCTTCCATTGGAACCTATGAGGAGCAGGAGCAACAACTTCACAGCTTCTACTAGCCAGCACACCCTGCTGTCCTTACCATACATATGTGTGCTCAGGTGTTTATCTAAGACATGAGAAGGAAGATCTATAAAGTTATCTTGTGAATTGCTACTTCATGTGTGTAAGGACTAAAAACTCTCTGTTGAATTGCTGGTATCATCATGATCTCATCTCCTACATCTCCTATTTCAGAATAATTTGGTTTGCCATTTTTAAGATGATAAATAGTAAAAAAAAAAAACAACAACAACAAAAAAACAAAAAAACACTTATGGGCAGTCTTTTTTGTTTGAACTGAATTTTGATGTGAGTTCAAAATCCAGACATATTTTTAATTTTAATTATTATTTTGATTGTGATATCTTTTTATTGATTTAGTGAGTGCCTTTTTAAATTTTTCTAGTGTTTTTCAAAAGTTGCTGAAAACATTTATGTTGTTGAAATATTACAAACCAATGTGGGTTTATTTATTTTGATGATATATAGAACATGTGCTGCCACATATTGATTATTTCTTATAATTATGTAAAACAGTATCTGGTACTGAAGATATGGATTAGACAAATCCATTGGGTCCCATTTAGTGAAGAAATGGAAAATTTTAATTTTCTGGTCATACTATTTTAAAGATGGATTATTCTTAAACAATAATGTAAACACAAAATGTTAACATATATACATATATATGTATACCTATATAACCAACTTAAAATATGTTGATTTATGATTTTTTTCTTTCTAAGTCTGAAAGCAATCAACCTTCACTAGCAATCCACTTTAATGTCTACCTATATTAATGGTGAGGACTCAGAAAACCCTCCTCTTTGTTTTTCAATTTCAAAATAATGCCAGTTACTGTGATGTTCCACACTTAATTATCAAATAGGCTTTGGGTATAGATGATTTTTTCTAATCATCGATCTATATCTGTATTCTGAGCACATTTAAAAATAGTTTAAACTAAGCTATGATATCCTATGTGTTGTGCATCATATCCAGTACAATCTTAACTCTATGACACTTTGAGGACATAATGGATTTACCAAGGCCTAGATTACCAAGTCAAGAAGCAACTGTATATAATTCTAGGTTGCTTTCCTTAAGGTTCCCAAAGAAGAAATTTATGCTTACTGTAGTTTTAACTTCTTGTACCTTGCAGTTTTTATATTTTCAGCTCTCACAACTGTTGGTCAATAGACACCTATTTCACTTGTGTTTTAGCTGTATGGAAGGCTGGAGTGATTTCAGTACTTCTACCCCTCCACATTCATACGCTGAAGTTTAATCCCGACATAGAAATGGATGGGTATTGTGAGAGGAGAGCATGAGGATGAAGTTCTCCCAGCATCCTTTCATAAGCATTCTTGTAAAATAAGTTCAAAGAAACCCAGATTTTCTTTCCACAGCAGCATGAAAGCGTGCAGTAAGGGGACTGACCCCCACCAGACCCCAAATCTCATTATGTCCTAGATAAGCAGCTTGAGGCCTTCAAAATTATAGGACATAAAAAAGTATTTTGTTTATAAAATTATTTATGACATTTTATAATATTGGCTAAAATTTTCAGATAAAAATGATAAAAACAAATAGGACTGTGATAGATATGTACTATTAATTCTAGCATTAAATCCTTTTTATCAATCATTGACTCAAATATAGGTGTGCTTTTTGAGAAACAAAGGGATAGAAGGATTAACCCATCTCTCAAATTCAGACATATGAGACATTCTGCTAGCATGCAAAATTTAAATTCAGGATAGTACCTCAAACACACAGCGCAGTAGCAAACACAGAATTTTAATTAGAACAACTAGAATTTTAATTAAATACATGGTAACATTTAAAATTCTTTCAGAGTATTTAGTTACAAGCTATCATGCTAATAATAAAAATGAAAGCTTAAACTATCCATCACAGTTTTGTTACTGTTTTTCTTTTACATTTGATTAATTTACATTTGGAATACAGTAAGAAATTTTAGTATTGCATATAGAAAATTCTCATGAATTTATAGGTTTTATTTTTTAGCTTCCTAAATTATTCATATTTGATAGTGTCAATACTATTTTAATGATCTGTGAGAAATTGATCTTCACATATTTAATTTGTTGTCTGCCATATTTCTGTTTAATTTATACCTCAATGATAAACCCACTTTTTAAGTATTTCTGGCAATATCCAGCATAAAATATATCAAAGGCAGAGTTGAAATCTAATGGGAGTTTGACTATAAAAGATATTCCCTTTCCAAATATTATTTAATTTGGCTTTTGAAGACTTTTCTTTCTTATTTTAGAATATGGCATTTTCTCTATTGATGTGAAATAAAAGGTTTCACATGAGAAAAATACATGTATTTTAAAAAATCCTCTTCTGTAGTAGCTACACTATGATATAAAACATATTATTTCTATACAAATATCCAAAGTGAACACATTCAGAAGCAAAGCATGTGTACTGAACTAATTTTCAGGTATGACTTGTGTCTATAACTTGGCTCGTTGGATCAGGATTGAAGATATAAATAGCCGTTTGAGTACTGTGTACTATAGACAACCCTTGAGCTTGTTTCTGAATGTTCTGTTCAAATGTTCAAGTGTAAGTCAGCACTTATAATTATTTTTATTTTTGCACCTAACATTTTTTTTCTGTGAGCTATTAAGCATGTTTTAGTCAAAAAACAAATTTATGTTTCCTTGGTTCTTTAAAGTTGGTTAACTTTTATGTTAATTATTAAACATTTAAGCAAAAAGGAAAGATTTACTAAATAAGAAAATAAAATAAAAATCACATTGAGAATTTGGCTTATTTCTTACCCTTTGAGTGACATCTGTACATCAGGAAACATCTTTTAAATTCAATAGAATAGATTTTAGTATAATGTAGGTGTGCAAAGGATACATCTGATGGGGAAATACTTGTGTAAATGTCATGTACCAAGAATTAACTGTTTATTTTTTCTTTCTAAATATGTTTTATTCACTTAAAACATAACTGTTATGTGTAATTTACCTGAAAAATGATTTAAAAAATGCTTGCTTAAATGAATAAAGCAGTCAAAAGTCCCTTTTCGTGAATTTTACAGGTTTATCCTGGGTATGGTGCATTTAAAGCCATTAGAGTTATCATTTCAAATTTTTACTTATTGCTTCTCTACTCACAAGTAATGATGACTTCTAGGTTTAATACTAGTGAAAACTGATGTTGTCTTCAATATGTATATCCAGAACCATTATCAGTAACCACAAACGGTGTCATAACCAAAGAGTAACATGTGAAAGCAACTTTCAAAAATACATGACATCAAAAAGCAATCAGGAAATTTTAGCAATCATGCCATAAATTAAGAATATGGGTTGCTCACTGACACTAGTACCTCACTCCTTTAATGTTAACTGTTCAGGGGCTGAGCTCTGAGGATCAGGGTTCTAAGCCAACCTGGGCAGGAAAATCTGAGACACTCTTATCTCCAATTAACTACTCAGAAAAAGCAGGAAGTGGCACTATGTCTCAAGTGGTAGAGCACAAAGAGGTTCACCAACAAGCCTCAAGTTACCAGAAAAGAAAAAAACAAAACAAAACAAAAAAGCAGAATATGTGCTGCTTATGAATATTTCTCAGGTCGGTGTGGATCTGTGAGTATACTTGATTAAGTTTTTTTTTTTAATTCTTTTTTGTCAGTCATGGGGCATGAACTCTGGATCTAGGTGCTGTCCCTGAGATCTTCAGCTTAAGGCAAGTGCTCTACCACTTGAGCCACAAAACCACTCTGGTTTTCTGGTGGTTTACTGGATATAAGAATACCGTGGACTTTCCTGCCTGGGCTGGCTTTGAACCATGATCCTCAGATCTCAGCCTCGTGAGTAGCTACAGGCATGAGCCACTGGTGCCCCTCTCAATGATTATCGAGTCTTTATGTGCATTGTATTTCCTTGAGCTATATTTCCTGATGTAAACTGTGGCCAAAATTCTCTAGGTGGAACTCTCCATGAGTTAAAAGTTTATCTGGTAAATCAATTTTCTGAAAACTGGAATACAAATATTAGCTTTAAAAATCATGCCTGGCTTTAAATGACATATTATGCTTATTCACTTGCTCCTCAGCTTGTGTTCTCTGTTCTCTTCAGCTCCAGTAACTCAGTGAGTGTTTGGTTTCTTCTAATATTTACATGAATGCTATATTTACTTTCTGTTTTATTAAGAAGGGATGTATCAAATGTCTATGATGTTTTCATAAACATTTATACACTATGTATGAAGATATATGCAACATAATCCCTAACAACATGATACTATGCTAGAGAAAATAGAAAAGTAAATAGAAAATTATTTCTCAATTTATCATTAAAAGTCAATAGATGGGTGGATCTAAAAATTATGGTACCTATACACAATGGAATTTTTCACAGCCATTAGAAAGAATAATGTCAAATGCAGGGAACTGGATGGAACCAGAACAAATCATGATAAGTGAGGTAAGCCAAGATCAGAGAGACAAATTGCCCATGTTCTCCCTGATATGCGGAAGTTAGATCTAAAATACACTGAGATAAGACAAATTACACAGAATTTTAGATACTCATATACAATGAAACCAAAAGAGGATAGTCTTAGGAGAGAACCACAAATGTGCAATACCCAAGCGCCTCTTCATAAGCATATAAAATAATATACATACTGAAATGAACGCAAAGATATGAAAACAAAGGATATTTTTTGGTTGTTTTTTTCTGATGACTGTGCTTTACCTTATATATGGTGTATTCCCATGTACATCTGTAGGAAGTTTGGGGGAGGGCACAGAATCAGAGCAAAAACGGTGAAAATGTTCAGCAGGGGAGCCTCTGGATATACATGAAAATGAACCATACAACCCGTGGGTGGAGATGGGAGGAAGGGACTGGGAGAGAATCAGGGCAAGAATGGCATTATTTGAAAGGAAATGTACTTATTGCTTGTTGTAGGTAAAGGTAACCCTGTTCAATATAGCCTTTAAAACACAATAAAGTAAATTAGGAAAAAAAAACTCATTGGAGCTGAGGACAGGTGAGCAAGTGTTTCTCGTAATGCCTCTTGTAAGAAATGAATCAAGAATAAAATGATTGTGTGACAGGAAGTTATGGAAACCAGGTAAGATTACTTCAAACTGTTAAATAGGTAAAGGAGAAAAGACTACATTTGTCCCATCTGTAGTTAACGTTGAAATGTTCTCGGAATGCCCTGTCTAGTTCTGTGTTACCTGTCTTGGAAAATTCTTTCCGCTGTATTGATAATAGAGAAAACAGAAAACCTTATTCTTGTTACATGATTTACACGTTGTAAGAAACAGTCTTTGGTGCTATTTTGCCATTTCTCTTTCCTGGTGACTGCACTATAAAATACTTTGACTGCCTTTATGATATGAATTCAGAGATGTCCTAAATTTAGGCTTTCCTTTGGAGAAAGCATATACAGTCACTAAGAAATCCTGAAACTATCCAATATGTACAAGATGTAATTCTTTCTAAAATAATATTTTATAAAATCCTGAGCAATTCTTCGTGCATTTTGGAGCATCTTTATAAATGACTTACCTTCCAAAGATAGATTCCCACTTATCTTTACATAGGCAATTCAGAACGCCATTTGCTTTTATAAATTCATTACATATATTTTCCTAGGAATGGTACAGTTGAGATAATTTTGTTATTTAGTAAAATGTTCTGCAGAAGCACTGAGGATGGTTTATACAACAACAAGGAAAAATGACTTCATACCCACAATAAAAGTATTATTGAGACCAATGAAGGGCGGAGGATGAAGACCGCAGAAGGAGTAGACAGGTGTTCGCCTTTTGCTTCATTCAATAAGGATCACTGAAAGGAGGATCATCAAGATTGGGGCAAGCAACATGAAGTAGTGTGAAAATACTGAATGGGGGGCATTTTAAGTCTTCTAAATGGAAATATTTAGCGAGTGAATGAATAAATTATGTGGAATTACAATGGATAATCTGCACTGGAGATACAAACATAAATGATCAATCTGTTGAGCCAATACTGCCAGAGCAGTGAGATGAATGAGGTATTCAAAGGAGACAGCTATGGAGCAGGGGAAAAATATCTTCAGTGTGTTTGATGAGATCCAACATGCACACAAGATGTATAAAGGGAAATTTTGGTACATGTTTTGCTTGGAGGCACAAGTGTATGGCAGCCCTAAGTATTTTAATGTGGCTGACTTCAGGGCTTATTTATTTATTGCCTTGTCATATATCTATTTCCACATGTAACTCTTCTATATCATCAGGGTAAGAAAGCCAAGTGTCATATTTGGTCACAGGGTCTATGAAACAGTTAAGAGGATATCAATACCTAGGTGTTTCCTTATTAAAACTTAATAAGCATGGATTTTTAACTCATTCTTAAGCACAATCTAAAAGACAATATAATTGCAATCAATGAATTCATTTTTAGAACTAAGTATTTTAGGTTTTCAGTTGCATTCTTTATAAAGAAAAACATCAACAAAACCTTAAAAGTATTGTTGCCCAATTTATGCTGCAAAATATCAGGGTTAATTACAGGAGTTAATGACAGAGACCAATGAAGAATATTTTCCACCTCCTCAGAGAACTGAGATGCCTTACAGAAAGATGAAAAGGTGTCTTACTACGAAGACTAGAGAATCTGTCTCCTCTACTAGAATTAGGAAGGGTTTTGGGACTACTTGACAAACAAAATGTACCTGTGGGATGGACAGCCATGGCTCACACCTGTAGCTCCTCAGGAGGCTGAGACCTACATATCATGGTTTCAAGCCAGCCTGGCAAAGGAAAGTCTGTGAGACTCCTATCTCCTACTAACTACCAGAAAACTGGAAGTGGAGCTGTGGCTCAAAGTGTTAGAGCACTAGCTTTGAGGACAAAAGCTTAGGAACAATGTCCAGGCCCTGAGTTCAAACCTTGAGACCAGGAAAATGAAAGTACTGAGGGTCACCCTTTGCTAGTATCTACTTCTGGTCATTAAAGCTAGGTAAATTCCAACTCCAAATACTCAGGAGCAGTAGAGATTGGAACACACGTACTCACTTAAATGGACATCAAATGTCATCATCATACAATAAGAAGTTACATTAAAAAATCTCATACCTGGAGAGGAGCTGGCTAATAATATCATATTTAACCCAAAAGAAGACTTGAGTTGAGTTCTGTCCAGTAGAAGTGGGAAATAGGGAATTAACTGGAGAATGTATGTTGTACGTGTGTGTGTGTATGTGTGTGTGTGTGTGTGAGAGAGAGAGAGAGAGATGTGTATACTAGTGATATATTTGAAGGTGAGCTGTAAAGATCACATGCTTGACATTAAAATATTGAGTTAGTGCTTCACATACAAGATACTTTATTGGCTACTTTCTTACCTGTTACAAGAAATTAAACATGAATTTATTTGCTCATAAGAATTTCCAGAGTTAGCAATATCTTCTAACATATGCAAATAAGTATGCATATACCTTGCTTTCATACATCTCCCATTTCCAGTGAGACTAATCTCTGCTATACCTCTCATTTTCATTGCCAATATGGCAAGGTGGAAACTTATTTTACCTATCTTATTTATTATTTGCATATTATTTTAAAGAAATAGGTACTTCAGGTATATTTTACTTCCAAGAGGAGATTTATAAAAAATATGTTTTCCTTCACCACATTTGCAGTAAGAAATACTTTTTTCAGGAGACACATTAAGGTGGCAATATTTTAACAAAGGCTGACACATCCTTCATAATTACCAGTAGCTCCTAGCAAATTTAATTAATCCTTGGTGTTATAAAGCCAAATAGAGGATACAAAAATCACTGAGCAGCAAAGAATTTAAGTCCATGGCAGTTCTGTTTTTCAAATCATGCAATTCATATGTTTTTATTAAAATAGATGAATCTGGTCTTTTAGTAAATAGAAGCTAAAGTAAAATAGTAAGGCATGAACTTATCATGTGTTTTCTCTTGTAGCATTTCACCTTTTTGAAACAGAATGTGACTGGACAAATTACCTCTCAGAAGAAATTCATCTTTTAGTAGAACTCAACAATTTAAGAACAATAGTTGAATTGTGGCCATTAGTGACAGTGTGATATATTTTTAAAGCTGCAATGCTTTCCTTCATCATGGAATTTGGCAGATACATTAGCTAAAATATTTGTCTAGTATTCTTCATAAAAACTAGCCATGTCTAACTATTAAGAGTATGTTTTGTTCCTTGTAGATAGCTATAGCAATATCTTTGGTGTTAGCATCAAAATGATCTATTTCTCTTTTTTTATTCTTTTTCATTACTATGTACGCAAAAGAGCTGATAGCAAAACATATGTTATGATATTTTGATAAGCTAGATCAGAAGATATATATATATATATATATAATTATAGCAATTGTAAAGGTGATGCATAAATGCAGTTACATAATTCAAGTAATTAGTATCTTTCTTTTTGGACAATGTCAACCATTTCTTCACTCTCTCCCAGTTTTCTCTCTAATTCCCATCCACAAGTTGTATAGTTCATTTTCAACATAATGTCTAGTGAGTACCACTGCTGCATTTGTTCACCCTTTGTTAACTGATCTTTTAAACTTCAAAATAACTTAGCTGACTTCTCAAATTCAGTGCATGGTACTTGAATAAATTAATTTACATATGATTTTCAGCTATATTATATTTCTTTTCCCCAACATGATGTAGTCCCTTGATCCTGATTGAATGGATTCCTTTCCGTATCATTTTCCTCTCTCTCCTATACCTCCAATCAATACAAAAATAGTTATCAAGTCTAGCAGCCATACTGCACAAACATAACTAGAATCCAACCACTTCTCCATCACCACCAGCCCAGCCATCCAGATCATCATCATTATCTCCCTACAGAAAGCAGAGTGATGCATTTAGAACAACACTCATTGTTTCCACCTGCTTCCCAGGTGATGCACTTCACACTCAGTAAAGTCCCAGGTCTACAAATGGATATGGACCTTCATGGTGAAACCTTGCTTTGATATCCATTCACACATTTCTCTTCCACATGCTGTTGACCACATATTTCATCATTCTAGGTGTGTGTCCTAATTTTTCCCTTTACTTTGAATATTAATCTGGCAGGTCTTTGAGCTTTATTATTTTATTCAAGTAGTTGTGTTTTCAGACAGAACTTCCCTGACATCTCAATCTACAACATCATTTAAACTTCTCACGTAGAAAGATAATTGAAATAGATATGTTTTAACTTTTACGCCATCCAGAAAATAAGTGACAAGAGGACAGAATTATCATTAACACATATGCTAATTTCTCAGTGATGATGCATATTAAGTGCTTAAAGTATGTGAGCAAATTTTATGTCCATTCTCTGAATTCTATTACTTTTTCTATACTTAATAGCTAAACTTATTTTTCTATCATAGTATATAAATATACATATATGTGTATATATAATATATAACATATATCCTACCAGAATATATGTATATAATACTATAAATGTTTCTATCTATCCATCTATGTTATATACATATCATAATTTAGTTATACCTACCATTGAACCCAAAGCAGGTGATCCACAGGAGAGAATTGACTGCAATGGGGAAATCAACCATTCTTGGCAAATTAAAGAATGTACACAAAATATTTCTTTTTTTTTTTTCTGGAGGGGGTCCGGTCATGGGGCCTGAACTCTGGGCCTGGGCACTGTCCCTCAGTTCTTTAGCTCAAGGCTAGCGCTCTACCACTTGAGCCACAGCACCACTTCCGGCTTTTTTTTTGTTTATGTGGTGCTGAGGAATTGAACCCAGGGCCTCAGACATGCAAGGCAAATGCTCTACCACTGAGCCACCTTCCCAGCCCCTACACAAAATATTTCTTCCCTCCTCTCTTAAGTTCTGAAATCTCAAATCAAAGAGCAACTGAATAGTTGCTGAATTGCTGATGGAAACGCCTTTCATTCAAATAGCCTTACTTTCTCTTTCCAACTACTTACCCTGATAATTCACTACCAGAGACATTGCTAAATTCCCCCTTAATAAGCACTGTCTTCTTTTATTTTAGTAAATAAACTCCCAATTTTTGCTGTGCATATGGACACCCAGCTTGAATTTATATTTCTCATTCTTTCCTGCAGATGGTATGGCCATGTGCCTAAAATTTGACCAAAGAGATGCAAAGAAAACACTGTGCTCCCATTCCAGGCCTTTGTTTCTGCATTGCGATGTTTATCCTCCATCCTTGTGAGCATATCTTCCTCAACCAGACTGGGGAGTTCTTTAGGAGGCTGAAATGATCTTTGCCCCTAATCTTGGCCTCCCATCTTTGCCTGGAAAGTCAGGGAGTAATGAATTCCCAGATGCTCTGTATTTTATTTGAGTCAGTCAATGGGAAGTACTGGAGAGGGGAAGAAGTTATTTTTCTAGATCCTGTGTGCCTACCCGTCCGGTTCCATTCCACCAGACCTTATTTCCCACAGGACTGTGTCCAGTTCTTCATTTTTCACCACCCTCCTTCAATTCTTAATTACTTTCTCTCATTTTCTTTAGAAGACTTAGGCTTCATACACACTGGGTTTATTTAAGCTCCTGAAATTATACTGTGAATGTGTAAGGGAATGCTGTCGGCGACCATTGTCCTGAATTTTTTGTCATGAAAGCTGTCAGGGTTCTGAATTCATCATGAGTCCTGGGAGATGCTATCCCAAATCTCTGTGGGCCCCACCCCTCTTAATCTAATGCCACTGAGGATCAACTATTGGCATGTTTCTGGAATATTCCAAAGGGAAGTTAAGTATTAGAATAATGGATCTATTATGTGCAAAGTAAGATGGTGTTTCATTGTAGCCTGTATTAAGGCTGGGAAGTGCATCTCTTCACAAAGGCAATAAAAGATGCCTTGCTGTTATTAAAAACATCAGTATTTCAGGAAACTTCTGGGTCAGCAATTTCGTGTGACATGATCAGAGTGAGGAATAGGAACCTAAGAAGTAGAGACAGAGAAATAGTTCTGAGAACAAGACAATAGGGGTCACAGGGATACTGCAGTGGTGCTTAACGAAAGGCTAAGGTGGCCTCCAAGGTGCTTTGACTTGACAGTTCTGTATGTATGAGCTTCAACTCCCAAATACAAATTCATAAGCACACTACTAAGTTGTTGGGCACTTTAAAGAGATCATTCATTTGTAAATGTTGAAATATTGTCTATCAGGGTACACTCACAGCAGTAGAATCAAGCAAAGACAACATTTTCTGTTCAGAGTAGCTAGAGATTTAAGAATTCTTCTTAGTGTCATGAAAACTGCAGGAATATCGATTCTTCTAAGATCCTCAGTTAATTGAGTGGCTAGCTCTGAAATAAATGGATTTGGGGGTGGGGGAAGAAACAAAAAGTGCAGGTTTTAAGTGCACTTTCCCAAATACGGTCTACATAAAAAGCAGTGAGAATCTTGTGAAAAGTCAGGTGCTGATTTGAATGAGTCTCAGAGGAAGGCCAGATTCTGCATTCACAACTCCTTTCTGAGTGAAAAGGTGTCCTCTCCCCCACTGGAGATATGCACAGGTGACAGAGAAGGAGAGGAGAAGGCCAGCAATTCATTTCCCCACCCCCATCCATTCCAGGACGGGGCCCGCCACCACATAACCTTTCTCTCTTCTGGAGAGATAATTTGTGTCTTGAGACACAAATTTCTCCAGGCCCCGCCTTCTTCCAAACAAGTTGTTTCTTTTATTTCTCTTTCTTCTTTGGTTTACTATTAGCATGCATTAATTATACAGAATTCTCATTGTGATATTTCCATGAATATACAGAATGTATTTTCACCCAATTTACCTCCTTGTTATTAGTCTTGCTAACCTACCTTCTCTCCTCCTCCTTTATGTTTAAATTGCCCTATTCCTACTGGGGTACTACCTTTTATCAAAGTCATTTAAAATATGGCATGGGGTTGTGGGTTATGTTTCTTGCTGAGATCTGATTGATAAACCATGGAGCTCAGCTTTGGACATGAAGACAACAGGATTCTCCAGGTTGCAACAACACAAGATAAAAGGATGCCATGTCTGACCTTGAATCGCCTAGTGAGAATTGCTCCATGTCCCTAGTGGACCCTTTGCTCACTAGACTGTCACGGAAAATAGAAATACATAGTCAACTATATGCGGTGCTGTATATTTTTATATCTTCCCATAACAGCTTCAAGTGTAACCTAATTAATTTACCTACTGTGCACCTAGCACCTCGCCAAGGGATGTACAGGGAATTTCTCATTTATAAAACTCTTAAGAGATTGCCATTATTAATCACATTTTATAAGTGAGAAAATTGAGCTTCAGAGGCACGAAGTAATTTGCCCAAGTCCACAGAGCTAACAAGTGACAGATTGGGGAATTGAGCAGAAATCTATTTTATTCCATAGTAGGTAATATTTCTACCGCACTGCAATGGCTTAAGTGGGCCTGCATTTCTCATTGTCTCTCTATCCCTTGTCCTTGAGCCACGCTTTTCTCTCAAACTCTCTCAGTCTAAAGGATGCAGTGATCTGGGTGTTCAGTAACTGTAAGTTCTGAGACATCATCAGCCGCCCCCACATATTCTATTGATATCTTGTATAATGTTTATCAAAAATAGAAAGCATAGACTTTTTGCTGATCATATTTAAGGTCCTTGGGAGTTTGGTGTTCCCTTTCATAAGGTGCAGAGCCTAGAGTCTGAAGATAAGTTGGTGTTAGTTAAAGGCATTCATCAAGGCTTCCGTCTTTTGCTTGAACAAACGTGAAAGGAGAAATGAGAGTCTGTTAACTTCAACAGAGGCTTTTAAGCTGCCAACAGGCTTGCAATCCTTGAAGCGTGTGACAGAAAATGGAAACATGGATACTGGAAAAATTATTTGCTGTAAATTTCAAGATTGACATTGTAACAAGCTTGTCAAGTAATATAGGCTTAGATCACCAAAAAGACTAACGTGCGTGCACGTGTGTGTGTGTGTGCGCGCACACACACACACATACACACACACACACACACCACAATACAGTGCATTAGTTAGCATTTCATGCTCTGTTTCCTGCGGTTCCTTCCTCTCTACATTGTGTTCGCTAGTGTACTTCAACCTTATCTCCTAATACTCAGCATCTCACCAGGACCTGTGAGAACGCTGGAATTGTGAGGTCTTCAGGGTTTGTGGAGCTGTTGTGTCTAATCTGGTAAGCAGAGAAGCAAGCAGGGAAGCAGCTATTTTCTTAATCATATGAAGAATAGGAAATGTCAGAGCCGATTTGATCACCTGGAGATGCTCAAGTTGCACATGCACCTGGACAGAAGTTTGGAGAAAGGGAGGTAGCTTGTAGAATAGAGGTTGATTATACAAAGGCTTCCAATTATCAGTAGTCTAGGTCTCGTAAATATAAGAAAGTGGTTCTTAAGTTGTGGTTTTGCACAGTCATTTGCTGTACACAGAGCAGACACTCCAAGAGGGAATGGTCAGGGGAAACTGTCATTTTCTCAGAACAAAAACATGCTTTCATTTTTAAAGATCGTATTCACACCCTCCATGGAGGACACAGTAGAATATTTGGAGAACACACTAGGAAATAATTCATTCATTGACTTCCTTCTCTGCGCTCTTTCTGTATATATTATCCCAGATAATTATCAGACCACTGCGTGGTTGGTGTAGCTATTTCCATTAAATGAATTTATTTATAATCATAGGTTCCCATGACCAGTTAACGTCCTTATTCTACATAATAAGTAGAGCTGGAACTCACTTTCTTAGGTTTGCAAAAGTGGGGCTTGTTTGTGTTTTGACATGAAATACTATAAAGGAAGTTTTCCCTTAGAAATCCATGAAAATTAGGCCACAGTGAATATGGTTTATGTCACTTTAGGTTGGATTATTGGTCAGCACACTCTCTCTAGAGCTCTATCATCTTTTCAGTCCATGGCATCTTGCACAACTGAAGGTAAAAGTGACCAAGGAAGGAGCTTAAAGCATCTGTAGGGTTTTCCTCAATTCATAGGCAGCAAGAATCCGTCAGAGGAGAACATGACAAGGCAGTGTGCATTTGTTCAGCCCCAAAGATGCATATCTAGACTCAATGCAATGCAAAGCTTAAAGAGCAGCAGTGCAAACAAGCTCAGGCTCTGGCAGTCACGGGACCGTTCGCAAGACGGACTCCTAGCACCTGATGAGGCCAGGAGCACACCAGTCTAAGGGCTGTTTGTTACAGAGCAGAACTAAGCATTATGTGACAGCTACTTGGTCTGATAGTACTTAAATTTAACTTTATGTTTATATAATAGGATCAGGCCCTTTGTGTGCAATATTTTTTTCTTTTTTTAAATATCTTTAGTTATGCAAAGAGGTGCCATTTAACAAAGGAGTGTATGAATACAATGTCTCTTGATCAGTGTCACCCCTTTCCATATTCTCACCCATCCCTCCCCTCCCTCTCACTCTTAATTTTGTAGGATTTGCATCTATGGCTTTACCTTAGTGGGTACCATTGGAAGTGCATTTGTTTTCATTGTTATAAATTCTACTGAATAAGTGTATACCTTTATAATATGTCCCACATTGTCTACATTGACTTCTTAAACTATTAAACATGAGTATATGTGCTTATATTCAAGGCACCCATAATCTCCTGTTCTTATATTCTCATCTCTACCACATATTTTTTATTCATTTATATTTGCACTGTTGTCAATTTTTTGTTTCACAAATTGAATTTTGTTTTTCCTTTCAAGTATTTATGGACATTTTGGTTGTTTCTGCTCTGGAGATACACAATTGCTAAATGTTAAATGCTAAAGGCCTTTTATTTCTTTTGTACAAAACCTAGGAGTGTGCTACTTGAATTATGTAGATGAATATATATTTAAAAATTTCAGAAGCAGATATACAAATTTGCAATCCCATGAACATTCCCCAAGAGTTCCAGCTACTTTACATTTGTGCCAATGCATGAAATGCTTAGTTTTTAATTAATTAATTAATTAATTTTGTCAGTTGTGGGGCTTAAACTCTGGACCTGGGCATTGTTCCTGAGCTCTTCTTCAGCTTAAGGAGAGCACTCTACCACTTGAGCCACAGTTCCACTCCCAGTTTTCTGCTGGTAAATTGGAGATAAAGGCCTCAAGAACTTTCCTACTCTGGCTGGTTTTGAACCACAATCTTCAATCTCAGCCTCCTAAGTAGTTAATATTACAGACATGAGTCACTGGCAGCTGGCTACATACTTAGTTTTTAAATTTCAGACTTTCCAATTAGTAGGTGCAGTAGGGTCAAGGGTGTGTACACTAAGAACATGGGGATAATTATCAAGTGCTTATTTTGCTATCCATTCATCTCTTGTGTAGAGACTATGACAATATTTTGGCCATTTTCCCAATGAGTTTGGATTTCCTTTTGAAGTTTCATTTATTTATATATTCTAAACTTGTCTCTATTTGAGATACTTGACATTCAATTATTTTTTTCTCAGTATAGTTTATCAGTTCATTATTTTAACAATGGTTTTCAAAGGGCAAAAGTTCTTAATTTTTATGGAGTACAATTAATCATCCAGTTTTAAAAATTACTTTTGTCCTATTCAATGATCATTAGGGATTCATTCACTTATAAGGTTTTCTTTCATTTTCCTTAGCAATTTTTGTAGCTACCAGTGTAAACTTAGGGCAGAGTTTAAGTTTTGAACATCAACTAATGAATATTTTGACACATTTGGATATAATCCTGTGTGTTTTACACTGTAATCTATTAACATGGCCATTTTCCTTCACACATTGTCTGGCATTCAGTACAATCACAATCTATGTTTATTTTTTATTATAAGATTTCATAATATCTTTTGGTGTTTCCCTTGTGGCTATTCATTTTCCTTAGTGTCTATTTCTTACATTGGCATAAGGGTTTGGATTTCTCCCATGAAATTGTATTCCATCCCCCTTTTTATTCATCTTCTCTGTAAGTCTTTGGTCTTCTACTGTGGAGATGGTAACTATCTTTGCTGTGAAAAAATAATGTCAGAACACTTTTTCAAAAGCACTTTAATTTGGTGTTTCCTTTAAGGATATGGTTTTAACCACTGAACTGATTCTTTGAGTGGCTTTCAGAAATTTCTTTCTAATTTATTCAATTCAGTTTTGTAAATTAAAGTTTGAAAAATATATGTGTGTAAGGATGGTGCTTTTGACAAAAATTTATTTTAAATACTAAATATTTATACTCTGTTCCTTTATCTCTTTGGCTAGATCTATTTATTACTTGAAGATTTGCCTATATTTCTGGTCTTTTCACAAAATGGAATTTTGGGTAAGTGTTGCTGTTTTCAAAAAAATAGAATTTTGGTTTAGTGTTATTCTTGTTCAATTAAATTTATGTTTTGCTAACATACCATGGTTTTATATATTTAATTTGTTGTCAAACTTTCTTCTTAACATTGGTATTGAGAAAGTGACGCTGTACCTCAAGTGGTAGAGCACTCGTCCAGAGCTAAAGAGCTGAGGGATAGTGCCCAAGCCCAGAGTTCAAGCCCCATGACCTACAAAAATAAAAAAAAAGCAACATTGGTATGGAAAAGAATGGTTTTTCCTTCCTCTTCTTTAACAGATTCATTTTAATGTCAAAATTCTCCCAGTTTCTTTTCTATTTTGGGTGTTTTGGATCATGTCTATTGCATTAAAGCTTTATTTTCACTTCTGTTTCTGTGATCCTTCAGTACATGAACTCTGTCATATTCGAACTTCTCTGTTTTCTACTCAGCCACATAATTTAAGTCTTCTATTTTCCAGAGCTGGAAATTAGACATTATCAACATTACTTTGTAAACTGATCCTTGCCTATCTTGTAAGTTTGATGATTAATTTAGTCATCAGTATTCCTTACAGTATACTGACCACTTACTGTATTTCAGGGTTTAATAATTCCCTTCATTTCAGTGGAGATTCTACAGTGCTGCATGATAAGACTATTTATTGTTGGTTAATGAGCACAAAACTGTCCTAAAAGAACAAAACAATTTGTCATTGTTTTCACAACTTAAGCGCTTGACTGGGTGTTACTTGTTCCCTTCTTAGAATCCATGTGGCTATCTTGTGATATACATTTAAAGAGAAAAACCAAAAAGGCTGCAGTGGTAGCTGTGCCCCTCAGGCCTTCAAGGTGAACTGTCTCCTTCAGTCGATATAGAGTTCTCTTCCTGGAATGTCTCTAATATCATCTCTTCTCTACTTAGTCTCTGTTGCCAGGCAGCCTTGATTTTGTGTCATTGGATTGCTCAAAGCAAGACCTAGAACTAAGTCACATTTTAAGGAAAGTGAAATAACTCTAGATTTTTAATGAGAGAATGACATAATTTTTCAAAATTGTTCAATGGTTTTATTTAAAACAATAATAATCACCAAAGGGTTTCCCCTACAGACAAAATATATACTACAAATGATGGCTTGCGCTTTGCCAGGACATCATTAATAAAGGAAATCTGACCAAATTCATAGTGTTCCCAATAAGAAGGAAATTAGTTACAGATTTACAGACAAAGACTTCCTGTGTTCATTATTCTAAATGTATAGAGAGATGATACTAATCTACAGAGAATAGACATCTGAATTATTATTGTCTATATTGGATTATTTTATCTTCTCCTGCAATGGCCATCTATGTTCCAGATTGTACAAGTGAATCAAGGTTGTCAAATTTGCCTCTCCTTTGTGTTTTTGACCTGGGATTCTGTATTTCTGTTGTACAGCTGATGTGGACATTCTTACTAGAAAAATCTCTCATTTAGTACTATCTCAGGAATTATGCCTGATATTATGTGCTTCTTTTCATAAGCTTTTCTTTCTTGTTCTTTTCATTTTTTTCTTTTAAGATTTTCAGTTATATAGAGGGCTTGCATTGCTAAATGGAATTTCAATGTTCTTTCTACTAGAAAGGATTTCAAAAGGAGTACCAATTTGCTTGTTTTATATGCTGGGCTGTTAAGTTTTTTTTTCCCTAAAAGTACCCACAACTTTAGAAAGGAAGTAATTATTGTTTAAAATCACTGCCACAGACTATCGCAGATATTGACAAGTGATGTATAATGGAGAGTTTGCAGAATAATGCCTAACTTCAAATTTATGCTCTTAAATTTTCTCCACTAAAATTATTGGTGCCAAATCCCCTCCTTTGTGATTTAGTTTCTTAGCTTCCAAATTACCTTTGATTTCCTGTAGTCAGGATGGTGTGTGAGAGTCTACAGGCACTTCAGTCTCTTTCCTGTTCCCTTTATAGTTCACTGTGTAGGACAAAGAAGTTTTCGTAAGGTTGAGATTATAAGTCAGTGAGTTGTTCTGGCCCCTAAGATATGGAACCAACCCAGAGGCCCCTCAGTAGATGAATGGATCAAGAAAAAAAAATATATATGTACACAACGGAATTCTATACCTCCATCAGAAAGAATGACATTTGCCCTATTTGTTAGGAAATGGAAAGACTTAGAAAAAATTATATTAACTGAAGTAACCTAGGCCCAAAGAAAAATAGGTCCCATGGTTTCGCTTATTTGTAATAACTAGTATGTCTGAGACAAGCAGAAATGGTCAGATAAGATGATGTAAAGAGAAATGAACCCCAAGATAAGGACACAAGTGGTTTTTTTCTTTCTTGCTATTGTTTCTAATGTACTTATAAGCTACCACTTGATTTTTTTTGTTGCTTTGTATGTCCCTCCCCCACCTTATAACCCCTGATTTCACTGTATTTGATGTTGGTATAATTTGTGGGGCAGAAGGAAAAATGAAACAAATGGTGTAAATAGGGATACAGGTGGACCCATTGCACCAATGACATGTACAAGATGCTATGTTGAAAAAACGAACTTTACAATTTAGGCAAGAGGGGGATGTAGTTGTGGAAATGAGAAGAAAGGGATGGGAAGGGAAAACAAAGGAGGAGGTAACAATGCTTGATACGAAAGGTACTCATTACCTTGCTCATGTGACTGTAACCCCTCTGTACAGAATTTTCACAATAAAGAACTTATTAAAAAAAGAAGGGGAAGAGAAGAGTCTACATTAGAATATTCTGTTTTCAGGAAGTTTCCTTCTATGCTGAGAGCTTACAGAGCCATCTTTTCAACTTTAGAAGCCGTGATTTAAGTGCAAGGATTAAAAGGAATGATGGGCTTTCCTAGACTTCTGGAAGTAGACAGCATCCTTCCCGTTGTGAGGAAAATCATCATCCAGGACAAAAGGACTAAGGATGAAATGAATACCTGTGTGCTTATAAAAATTGTCAAAATGAATTAGCACTGACTGTGGTTTACAATGCAGTCCTTTGTACAGTGGGACCGTGGCCTAGACACTCCTCTTTTAGTACTACTTTAAAATATACATAAAACTTGTTTTCAGAAAAGTAACTATTTCTTTCTCTTCTGCCATAACATAAGTCTGGAAACTGTTTAGTATTTTGAGTGTATGTGTTTTCTTCTGTATTGAAAAAAATCCTTAAAAGAAAGAAACACAAACAACAAAGAACAATTGATATCTATAGTCGATTCTCTTAAGAGAGAAATAAAAAGGTAGTATTTCAGCTTCCCAAGATACTGAATATTTTTCTTGTTTGAAATTATATCTGCTAAACTTATCGCTATCCCTGAAGATATTCCAAATTTTAACTTTTCTCCATCTATTGTTTTTAAGGCAATTTCTGTTTGAAGAGTCATGAAATGTGTATCCAGAGACTTAATTAGTGGACTTTCAGAAATTATTATAATAGTGGTTTTGTAGCCAGTTGAAAAAATAAATAACTTGAGTTTTCTTTTGTATTTCTCCATGATGGCTAATATTTAAAAAAATCTTTATTAACTTAGAAATAGAACTCTCACCGCAGGTATATTCATAAAACTCATGGCAGACCTTCTCACATTGTAAATACAAAATTCATTTCTTCTGATTATTTTTGAATGATATTTTTATTTTTTTTAATTTTTATTTATTTTTTATTGTGAAAATACAGTACAGAGGGGTTACAATTAGATGGGCAAGATAATGAGTACATTTCTTATCAAGCATCGTATCCTCCTCCTTTGTTTCCCCTTCCCATCCCTTCCCAGCCTCCCCCTACCCACCCCGACCCAATACTCCCCCCCCATCACCAAAGATGTAAAGTTCCTTTTCGACATGACAACTTTTACTTCTCATTGTTGCAACGGGTCCACCTGTATCCTTATTTAAACACCTTGTTTTTCCCCTTCCCCTCCACAAATTAAACTGACATCAAATACAGTGAAAGCAGGGGTTATACTGTGGGGGAGGGACATACATAGCAACAAAGAAATAATCTTATAAATGCATTAGAAACAAATGCATGAAAGAAAAAAAACATTTGAATTCATATCTTAGGGTTTATTTTCCTAACATCACCTTATCTGACCTTTGCTGCTTGACTCATACGTATACTAGATATTGCAAATAAGGGAAACCATGGGACCTATGATTCTTTGGGCTTGGCTTACTTCACTTAATATAACTTTTTCCAAGCCTTTCCATTTCCTAACAAATGGAGCCAATGTCATTCTTTCTGATAGAGGCATAGAATTCCATTGTGTATATATACTACATTTTCTTGATCCATTCATCTACTGAGGGGCATCTGGGTTGGTTTCATATCTTAGCTATAGTAAATAATGTTGCAATAAACATAGTTGTGCTGGTAACTTTAGTGTGGTCTTGTTTGTGATCATTTGGGTAAATGCCCAAAAGTGGGATTGCTGGGTCATAGGGGAGCTCTATGTAGAGTCTTTTAAGGAACCTCCATTATGCTTTCCAAAGTGGTTGAACAAGTTGACACCCAACAACAATGAAGTAAGTTTCCCTTCTGTCCACATCCCCTCCAGCATCTGTTGATATTAGAAGTCTTGATTTTTGCCATTCTAACTGGGGGGAGGTGGTATCTTAATATTGTTTTGATTTGCATTTCTTTTATGGCTAGGGAGGTTGAGCATTTCTTCATGTGTCTATTAGCCATCCTTCTTTTTTCTTCAAAGAAATTTCTCTTTAAATATTTATCCCAGTTATTTATTGGGCAGTTGTTTCTTTCAAGATTTGTTGTTGGGGGATTTAATTTTTTTGAGTTCCAAGTATATTTTAGATATGAATCCCTTGTCGGTTGTATGGCTAATGAAGATCTTCTCCCAATCCGTGGGCTTTCTATTGATCTTGCTAGCTATGTCCTTTGCCATGCAGAAGCTCTGCAACTTCATGCAATCCCATTTATGGACATGTAATTTTGTGAGTACATGCACATAAATCATTAGA
>NW_012267259.1:13118414-13169318 GCF_000151885.1 Dipodomys ordii | reverse complement strand
AATCCTGTTTGATCATGGTGTAATATTTTTTGGATGAATTGTTGAAGTCGATTGGCCAAAATTTTGTTGAGAAGTTTTGCATCAATGTTCATCAAAGAACTGGGTCTATAGTTCTCTTTCTTTGATGAGTCCCTGCCTGGTTGGGATGAGGATTTTTATGGCTTTATAGAATGTGTTCAGAAGTCAACTTTCTCTTTCAATTTCATTGAAGAGTTGGAGGAGTATTGGTGTGAGCTCTGCTTTGAAAGTCTTGTAGAATTCCACTGTAAAACTATCTGGTCCTGGACTTTTATTAGATGGGAGGTCTCTTATTGCGGTTTCTATTTCAATGCTTGATATGGGCCTGTTAAGATGGTTTAACTCATCTTGGTTTAGTTTTGGCATGTCAATATTTGCTAGGAAAAGATCCATTTCTGCCAAGTTCTCAAACTTATTAGCATAAAGTTTTGAGAAGTATTCCCTTATAATGTTCTGAATCTTGTTTTTTTTCTGTGGTGATGTTTCCATTCTCTTCTCTGACCTTATTTATTTGGGTGTGTTCTCTTCTTTTTCTGATAAGATTTGCTAAGGGTCTGTCAATTTTGTTAATTTTTTCGAAGAACCAACTCTTTGTTTTGTTGATTCCTTCTATAGATTTTTTGGATTCTAATTCATTTAATTCTGATTTAATTTTAATTATTTCTTTCCAACTACTTGATTGGGGTTTATCTTGCTGCTCTTTGTCAAGGAGGTTCAGACATCTCATTATAATGTTGGTTTCAGATCTCTCCAATTTGTTGATATAGGAACTCAGAGCTATAAACTTGCCTCTGAGTACTGCCTTTGCTCTGTCCCAGAAGAGATGGTAATCTGTGTGCGTGCTCATTTTTGTTGAATAGCATGAACATTTGAATTTCCTTTCTAATCTCTTCCATGACCTACTTGTGTTTCAGCAGTGTGTTTTTCAGCCTCCATGTGTTACCGGACTTTCTTTGGTGGCTTTTGGTGTTGAGTTCTAATTTTATTCCCTTGTGGTCAGAGAGAATGCAAGGTATAGCTTCAATGTTCCTGAATTTGGACAAGTTTGCTTTGTGGCCTAAAATGTGGTCTATTTTAGAAAATGTTCCATGTGCCACTGAGAAAAATGTGTATTCTGATGCTGCTGGGTGAAATGTTCGGTAGATGTCTGTTAAGTCTAGTTGATCTATGCAGCTGTTTAGATCTGCGGTTTCTCTGTTGAGTTTTTGCTGGGATGATCTATCTAGTGGGGAGAGTGGTGTGTTAAAATCCCCAACAATTAATGTCTTTGGATCTATGTGTGATTTGAGGGAAAGTAGTGTTTCTTGGATAAATTTTGGTGCTGCATTATTTGGCGAATAGATATTTAAAATTGTAATATCCTCTTGAAGGAGAGATCCCTTAATTAGTATGTAGCGACCTTCTTTATCTTTTCTCACGAATTTTAATTTGAAGTCTATTTTATCTGATATTAGGATTGCAACTCCCGCCTGTTTATGGGGGCCGTTTGCTTGGTAGATTTTGTTCCAGCCACTGGGCGGTGGCACAGCCTTGGCCTGGTCCCACCATACATGCTGTGTCCATGAATGTCCACATGAACTGGTAGGAGCTGTCGCTGGAGGAGGGGCACTGGGGTCCCAGCAGTGTCTTCACTTGATGGGGGGTGATGGAATTCCAAGCCACGGTACCCATGTTCACAGGATTTAAGGGTTGCTGCTCAAACTGATCGCATCTTCAGGGGTGAGGGCCTTGCAGGGGTCTCCAGGTTGCCGTGGAGCAGTGGGTGCCCTCCTTACCCCTACCCCTCCTTGTCTCCTTCTGGACCAGGGCGGGAGATGCTCTCGTGGCTGTGAGCATCCCCGGTGATGCTCTCTTGGGACACACGGGCAGATGGCCACCGACTGAAACCTACGAACGATGGTTCCACAGTACACTTTCCCTCTTTCCACTCCAAATTATCCCGGGGATACTTTGTACCGCTCCATAGTCAGCTTCCCTGTTATCTGATACCCAAGTCCCAGGACCTAAGATGGTCACAGAGCATGCTCAAGTGACCCTTGACAGTATCAAGTATTCCAAGAGGAACCCATTGCATTTCTTTTTCCAGAAAGTAAACATGGAGAATAACATCACTGCAGTTATTGTTTGTCAGAAAGTTCCTGAAAAAAAAAGAAAACACACACCCGGGCACCCGTGGCTCACACCAGTAATCCTAGATACTCAGGAGGCTGAGATCTGAGGACTGAGATTTGAAGCCAGCCCAAGAAAGTCAGTGAGGCTCTTTCCTCCAGTAAAGCAAGCAACGAAAGCTAGAGGTGGAACTGTGGCTCAAGTAGCTCAAGGACTATGCCCAGGCTCTGAATTCAAGCCTCAGAACTGGCGTGCGCACATGTGCGCACACACGCAAACATACACACACTCAAAGAACACTATATATATTTTATATGTAACATGTATATAGAACTTATCAGACATTATGAAAAACTAGTATATATAATTTACCAATATGAACTTTAAGCTACATTGAATTATACATATAATAGTATTTTGTCAATCAAGCATACAACACATATCATTTATACTCTATTCACCAAACATTCTGACTTCATAATTACTGATTTTATGTTTTAGTTTTTGCTTTTTAATTCACTTTTGACCTGTAAGTGGAATGGTTCACATCTTGAATTTTAAAAATCCCTGTATTATCTGTTATGAATTTGTTTCTATTATAACTCATTTAAATAATTGCAGAATTACTTTTGCACATATTTCTTCATTGATTTATATGTGAATGAAGAAAAAATTTACTTTCTGATCCATTAATATAATAAGATTAAATAAATTATGGGGGAATCAATGGAGCCAACATTTCATTTAAAAAGAAACTGACCACAAAGTAAAAATAAAATTAGTTCAGAGATAATGACTTAAATTTTATGCATATTTAGACAATATATTTTTTCTTCCTCCAGTAGAATGCTCTATGATGCTAGACAAGAGAAAAATAATCACTCTATCTCTTAGGAAGTCTTATGCATATAAATCTGTAACATTTTATTTTGTTGAATTGGACTTACTTACTCATCAGCAGGGTCCTGCAAAAAAAAAAAAAGATAAAAGGAACTGTTAATGTTAAATTTAGTATTCTTCTTGAGATCTTACTTTTTCTTAAAATGAAATATGTTTTGACAATATTTGTCATGAAATGATAAAGCACTTTAGGTATGTCCAGGCAAATGGAAAAATGATATCAAAGTATTTCTGCCATAGAAATGGTTTCAGCCAAATTATCCTTTCTCACTAGAGATAATAACCTCTTTTCTCTGATGATTTCCCACAGCCTCTTAGGTTCTGGTTTGTCTGATATTGAGTACAGGCCCTCAAGATAGTGACTACTATACTTTTGCAGGAAATTTGTGGCTTTATTCATCTCAAAGAGCTTTATTTATCTCAAAGAGCTAATGTAGCTGCTCATTTAAATGAGTAATCAAATTTTAAACAATTACACCTACAATCTTATCTTTGATTTCACATGTAGAAATATGAAGCTGAATTATTTCATAGAGTCTAGAAAATCAAGAACACTTTTCAGAGAAAAGGCAAAATGTTAACTACCCCTATACGTTTGAATGTGAATGGATTATCGACAAGTGTGCAACATTCTCCCTAGGATATCACACCTAGCATTTTGTAGGTATTTTACATTTCATTTCATCTTAAATCAATATCAGATTACTTAATTTAAATTATATTCTAATTACACATTTATGTGATTTTTTTCACTATAAATTAGACCATTAATTGTTTATTTAATACGTTACTTATTATTTAATCAGTACTTTAAATGTTTGTTTCTTCTGAAAGAAAATATCAAAAAGAGCTTCTTGATTTGCCCTCCATATTGAGCTGCTTGTTTAAAATCATCTTTCTTTTTCCTGTGTGTTCTGGTGTTATTTTACTTTCATTATTCCAAACCAATTCCATATCAAAAACAAAATTGATGAAAAATTCCTCTTCTTCACCTTGTGGTTATGTCAGCACATTTCATTTAGGTTTCCATAATAAAAACACAGATTTCCAAAGGCAACTAGATATATTCATCCTGTTGTAGTAAACTCAAAGAGCAGTCCTCACTACCATTTTCAGAGCTTCTGTACATGCATTACACAAAATTTCACTACACATTTTTTTCTTTCCATTATTAGGTATTCAAATGCAGGACTTCATACTTGATAGGCTTCAGCCTACATCCCAGCCCTTTCCTGAATATTATGGAGGTGAAATCTAGTGGAATTTTTGTTGGTCCCAAACCAAGATCCTCCATATCTCTGCATCCTGACTTGCTGAGAATAGAGGCCTGAGCCACAGGCATCTAGCTAATACTTAATTTTATATTGAACTTCTGATAGACAAGCTTGGTTTAATCAATTTTTCCCCTTTAGCAAATAAAAAAACATGATAGTGTTCTATTCTTTCCTATGATGTCTGATGATGTAACAGCTTTTCAATAGCTTTTAACTCTTAATAAAGAATTAAAAACCCCAAATAGCCATGTAATGCTACTTGGTCATTTCAGGCAGACAGCAATAGTTTTCCTCTTGGTCTCACATTTTATTTCTTATTATTTCTTCATTCCTTCCTTCTTGTTTTCCTTCCTTCCTTCTTTCTTTCCTGTCTTCCTTTCTTCCTCTTTCTCTTTCTCTCTTTCCTTCTCTCCCTCTCTCTTTCTTTCTTTCTTTCTTTTTTCTTTCTTCCTTCCTCCCTTCCTTCTTCCCTCCCTCCCTCCCTTCCTTCCTCTTTCTCTTTTTCTCTTTCCTTCCCTCTCTCTTTCTTTCTTTTCTCTTTCTTCCTTCCTTCCTTCTTTCCTTTCTCCCTCCCTCCTTCCCTACCTCTCTTTCTTTCTTTCTTTCTTCCTTCCTTCCTTCCTTTCTTTCTTCCTTTCATTCTTTTCTTTCTTCCTTCCTTTCTTCCTTTTCCCCATTCTATCAGATAATGTTGTTTAGATCCAGATCGTGTATACTCTAGCATTGCGTTTGTGGTGTCTCTTTGTTTTGTCATAAATAGCTTTATTTTTTAATATTTTATGTTTTTTATTGTAAAGATACTGTACAGAGGGGTTACAGTTACATGAGTAAGGTAATGAGTACATTTCCTATGGAGCACTGTTACTTCCTCCTTTGATTTTCCCCCACCATCACTTCCCTCCCCCCCAAAGTCCCCCTCCTAGCCCCCCAACATTGTAAAGTTCATTTTCAACAAAGTACCCTGTATATCTAATCATTACAATAGGTTAACCTGCATCCCCATTTAAGCATTCCACTATACCCCTTTCCCTCCCCAGATTACAAAAATGTATATACAAGATGCAGAACACCGGAATCAAAAACAGTGAAAACAGGGTTTATACCATGGGGGAAAACTGTAAAAGGCTATGTACATATGAAATAATGTTGAGAGAAATGTACCCCGAGTCAGGGACACAAGGCTTTTTTTGTCTTCCTTTGTTGCTATTGTTTTTAATGTACTTATAATGCACTATGTGATTCTTTTTTTTTTATTGTGAAAATACCGTACAGAGAGGTTACAATTACATGAGCAAGGTAATGAGTACATTTCTTATCAAGCATTGTTGCCTCATCCCATCCCCCCACCCCTCCCCCACATAAAAATTGTAAAGTTTGTTTTTTGACATAACGTCTTGTACATCTTATTGTTACAATGGGTCCACTTGTATCCTTAAACAATTTGTTTTTCCCTTCCCCCCAACAAATTATACCAACATCAAATACAGTGAAAGCAGGGGTTATGTGATTCTTTTGTGGTGTCTCTTTCAACTCAATTCATTGAGACAATAGTCTGGAGATTTATTTCTCAGGAACCTACAGGATTTGATTCTGGGATTTAATACCAAAAAGATGCTCTCATAAGGGACATAAATTAACATTTGTCTATTTTCATACCCAACATAAACCAAAATAGGCCTATTTAAAGATTTTGCCAAGCAAGTTACCAGTTAGAAATGGTAATGTGCTTATAGTAAGAAAGACATTTATATACAACTTCTATGTGTGACTATGACTACCAAATTTGGAAAGTAATATGGCAAAATGAATCAAGAATATTAAATTATTCATACCACATACATTGCACTTCTATAAATATGTTATAAGGAAATTACTGGAGAAATAGACAACCATGTTAATAAGAATGTTTCTAAAAAAGCACAAGTTGGGGAAATTCAGTAGTTAAAAATAGAGGCTTGGGTAACGTTGTGATGGTATTCTCATATGTGAAATATTGAAAGCCATACTTTAATTTCAGAGCTATAGTAAAGACCAAATAGAAACCCAAGATAATTTATATTTAACATAGTGTATTTAGTTTATATGATAAATTATACAAAACCTCCAAGGATATAAAAAATAAAACTTTTAAAAAGCATAGAGTTTATTCAAAGTAGATTATGTTTAGATTTCTGAATTTTATGTATTTTTCTTCTTACATTCATTTTTGCTTTGCAGTTTTCTATGCATGTAGACCATTTATCTTCAGGAAAATATGAAACTTTTAAAGTGTATTGTAGTTTAGCTATAAACTTGTAAAAACAAAGTTTACTGATTATAATGTACTTTGGAATGAAATTTGACTTCAGTAACTCATTCTAATTAAATTTATCTCTTTTCTAGTTACTGTTTCTTCTCTCTCCAAGTTTTTAATAACTATGAAGATAACATAGTGTAACTATTTACATACCTTAACCTCATTTGTCTCTACTTAGCAGAATGACCATTTCAAATAAAGCATAGGGCCATCTTTACCAACAGAAATATTTGTTAAACAAGATCACGTCCTTGAGTTCTAGCCTTTTCATTTTGTTTTTCATTTCCTATTTTAATCAGCCCTATCCTTAATTACTCTCTTTGCATTTTATAGAAATTGCATGAGATAAATAAATTCATTTGGATTTGCTTATAAAAATAACTTTCCTGAACACATATAATAATAAAAACCACAGAGTTTCCATTGAAACTGCATTTGCATTGCCTTATTTCCAGTGTGAATACCTCCAATAAGGGGTATACTAAAGCCAAGTCCTGGTGCACGCCTGCAATCCTTGCGATTCAGGAGGTTGAGATCTGAGGATTGTGATTCAAAGCCTGGCCAGACAGGAAAGTTTGTGAGACTATTATGTCCAACCAGCCCTCAGAAAACTAGAAATGACACTGACTCAAAGTGGTAGAGTGCTATCCTTGAACAAAAGAGCTCAGAGACAGTGCCCTGGACTCAAGCCCCACAACCAACCAAAAATTAAAAGAAATTAAGTGAGAAAGAAAGAAAAGTAAAGAAAAGAAAAGAGGAAAAGAACAGAAGAGGAAAAAAATGGGGGGAGGATACAAAATGAATTCTACAATATAAAGAGAAACTGCTTCATTCTATGTTTTTTCTTTAGTCATCTTAGCAAAGGCTCATTTCTTCTTACAGAAGTTGAAAGCTATATTTCAATATATGAGATCAGGTACTCAGAGCATTGTCAATTACAAAGAGGAGGAAAAATTTAGAGCTTAATATCTTCATGGCCACATTTCCTCCATTACCCATGTCACATATGCCTTAGATTCTAAGAAACTTTGCACATCTGGAAACCCAATAGGAAATCAATATTTATTGTTTTCTCTTTGAATGCAGCATGCCTTCCATAACACCAGTACTTGGCAACTAGATGGATCTTTTACTAGATGTGCCATAAAAATTTCCAGAGATACCTTAACAAATCACCTAATAAAATGGTAAATTTTCAAATATATATTTTCCTGAGGTAGAAAAGACCTATATAATATTTGCATAATAGTAGAGCTCCTTAGTAATTGATGCTTCCTTCAAATTAATTTTAATATCTGCTAATATTCTATTTTTGTTATATGAATCAAAATGTTTATGTCTTGCTCATCTCTCATTGTATTTATAGTAATAAATGAATTAAATTATTCAATTAAAATAATGAGTTAAAATTATTACACATAAATTGTTACTTAGTGAAAGGCTAATTAGATTAAGCAACAAATTGTTTTAGGAAATCTAATTTGATATCTGATCTTCACATAAATGTGTACATCGAAATCTGAACCTACATATAAATATGGAGAATTAGCAAAAAGACCTGCTGCTATGGCTTGAATATGATTTGAAACTTCCAAAATTCATTGAAATGTTATCTATAGCTTAGAAATCTAAGTGATTAAGCAGATGGAGTGTGGTGAAACTTACGAATCTGTAAACTTGTGAACATGTGAAACTAATGAATAAATGAATTAACTGGTAAATAGGTGACATTGTATGTGACCCTGGAATGTCATCTTCTTCCTCTAAATATGTGTCTCATTCCCTCTCTCAACTGCATTGATTTAGGTTCTGCCAGTAAGGCCATCACCAGTTCCATACTTTGCACTGGGGCCAACGTTGCCAGCTGAAATGAAGCTCTCTTACCCAGTCTATGGAATTGTGTTATGAGATACAGAAAACAAACGGATGTGTTCTCTTTCCATATTCAATGGCAGCTTTTACTTAGAGGAAAAAAATAAATATTCATATAAAATAAATTTAACATAATTAATCAATGCAAACCAGTCTCCAATGTGCAAAGAAATCATTAGGCACTGTAGCACTCTACACATTAGATAAAAGATGAGAACAAATCTCATATCCAAAAATAGGAATGAAAATGACTATAGTGTATATAATCGTATCATGTATATTAGAGTTGTTCAATATGAGTGTGTCTCAGATTGTAGAAAACTAAAGCTAGATCCTTATATATCACCCTGCACCAGAATCAACTCCAAATGGATCAAAGCCTCAGAGTCAAAACAGACACTCTGAAAACATTACAGGATCGAATAAGACACCCTAGGTCTCCTTGGCACAGGCCAAAATTTTCTTTTCTTTTCTTTTCTTCTTTTTTTTTGGGGGGTCCGGTCATGGGGCCTGAATTCTGGGCCTGGGCACTGTCCCTCAGCTCTTCAGCTCAAGGCTAGCACTCTACCACTTGAGCCACAGCACCACTTCCGGCTTTTTTCTTTTTGCTTATGTGTTGCTGAGGAGTCGAACTCAGGGCCTCAGGCATGCAAGGTAAGTGCTCTACCACTAAGCCACCTTCCCAGCCCCCGAAATTTTCTTAATAGAGACCCAGAAACACAACAAATCAAAGAAACATTGGACAAATGGGATTGCACGAAATTTCAGAGCTTCTGCATAGCAAAGGACATAGCTAGCAAAATCAATAGAAAGCTCATGGATTGGGAGAAGATCTTCACTAGCCATACAATGGACAAGGGTCTCATATCTAAAATATACCTGGAACACAAAAATTAAATCCCCCAAAAACAAATCCTCAAAGATATAACTGCCCAATAAATAAGTGGGTTAAAGACTTAAAGATAGACTTCTCTGAAGAGAAAAAAAGATGGCCAGTAGCCTCATGAAGAAATGTTCAACCTCTCTATCCATAAAAGAAATGCAGATCAAAACAACATTGAGATACCACCTCACTCAAGTTAGAATGGCTATAATCAAGAACTCTAATAACAACAGATGCTGGAGGGGATGTGGACAGAAGGGAACCTTACTTCATTGTTGGTGGGAGTGTAAACTTGTTCAACCACTTTGGAAAGCAGTATGGAGGTTCCTCAAAAGACTCCACATAGAGCTCCCCTATGACCCAGCAATCCCACTTTTGGGCATTTACCCAAATAATCACAAACAAGACCATACTAAAACTACAAGCACAACTATGTTTACTGCAGCATTATTTACCATAGCTAAGATATGGAACCAACTCAGATGTCCCTCAGTAGATGAATTGATCAAGAAAATATGGTATATATACACAATGGAACTATACCTCCATCAGAAGGAATGACATTGCCCCATTTGTTAGGAAATGGAAAGAGTTGGAAAAAAATGATATTAAGTGAAGTAAGCCAGGCCCAAAGAAACATAGGTCCCATGGTTTCTCTTATTTGCAAAAGCTAGTGTATGTCTGAGACAAGCAGAAAAGTACAGATATGTTGATGTTAGGCGAAATGAACCCCAAGATAAGGATTCAAATGTTTTTTTTTCTTTCGTGCAATTGTTTCTAACATATTTATAAGATGATTTCTTTGTTGCTTTGTATGTCCCTCTCCCATGGTATATAACTCCTGCTTTCACTCTATTTGATGTTGGTATAATTTGTGGAGGGAAAGGGAAAAAAACAAATCGTTTAACTAGGGATACAGGTGGATCCATTGCAACAAATGAGATGTACAAGTCGTTATGTCAAAATGAAGTTAACAACTTTGGCGAGGGGGGGCAAAAAAAAGGAAAAAAAGGAAAAAATTTCAAAGATCTAAAACTAGGTCTTTATATCCAAATGTATATACCACCACCTAAAAGTATATTAAAATATTTTTTCTATTCAATAGAACCTAGTATGAACATAGTTCTAGGATTTTTTTAAAGTTTACCTTAATGAGCAAGTTTATATAGATATTCAGAATGTATTCAATATTTGTTGACTGAAACAATAAATGAACTAACCAGGAAAAAAAATCTAGAAGATTTTTAATGAAATGAAATGAAAAGTAAAAATTGCAACAATTATGCATGATGGGACATTCATTTCTGAATGGATCAGACCAATAAAAATATAAAAGTGTATTTCAGAAATGTATGTAAATAAAATAAAATCCTCAGCTAGACACCAGTGGCTCATGTCTGTAATCCTTCCTACTCAGGAGGCTGAGATCTGAGGATCATGGTTCAAAGCCAGCCCTAGGTAGGAAAGTTTGTGAAACTCTTATCTCCAATAAGCCACCAGAAAACTGGAAGTGGTGCAGTGGTTCAAGTGATAGAGGGCTTGCCTTGAGCTGAAGAACTGAGGGACAGGGCCCAAGCCCAGAGTTCAAGCACCACCACTGACCATAAAAAAAATACTAATGAAATCTGTATTTTGAGAGGTCACAGGTTAAGGGAACATAAATTTAACCAAATAACTTTTTTAGTATTGGTAGAAATAATTTTGGAAAAGAACAAATGAAAGTTGTTTATAGATGAACCAAGGGTAACAATCTATCAAGAGCCATAATTATTTATATTATGTCTGTTATCACTAATCTATTCAGAATCCAATCATCCCACCAGTGTTCTAAATGTATCTTTAAAAATTGTTTTAAGAAAATAATTATACATAAGTTCATAAAAATAGATTATTAATGACCTATAATGTATATTTCTTTTAAAATATTAGACATTTCAATTATAGACTTGCAAATTGAATTACCATAATTTGTAGCTTGCATTTTGCTTTCATAACTAGCATGAGACAAAAAGAGTGAGAAAGAACTGTCAGAAATGAGAGAAATAATGGCTAAGAATTTTCAATAAGAGAAAAATCTGAGAAATGATATTAAAAGGTCTTTCTGCATCTAGTTATCTACATAATTCCATTATTCATGGCTGTGCCACTGAAAATATATTATCCCCCCCAAGTTTACATGTCTTTTAGAAAAGCCAACATTTTATTCACTATAGATTGGATGATCTTGAACATGGTTTGTGAATTGGAAATGTATGCACCTGAGATAAATGAGCATTATAAGCAAGGAGACCTGATGATATTTCTGAATAATTGTATCTCTCACCTCCTAGAATATTTCACCTTTATTACCTCAGCAGGAGACTCTTTTATCATTGAAACTCATCAAGAAGGGCCCACCAAGAAGTTTGCTAGTAGTTCATGTCACACATCTAAAAAAAAAGTTTCATTGAAGAATGAAAATGAGAAATGTATTTTTCATGTATCTAAGTTTGATTACCATAAAAATGACCCCGACTGAACTATAGCTCTTCTGATTGTGATTATGACTATAAATAAGATAATTTTGTTCTTCTCACTCTGCAGGTGAAAACTAAAAAGTTCTTTTTCTGGCCACCAATTACTGTACATTGACAGTGAAGCTAGATCACGGTGGTTGTGTATTAGTAATAGATTCTGTTCAGGAGGCCATTTAGAATTGGACAATGTCCCATCTGACAAGTAGATTTAATGTCAGGACCTTTTGGTAGTAGTTTTTAAAATAATTCATAGTTCCTTTTCAGCCTAGAAGCTATGTTATTTTTGTGATTGGTAGTATTTTTGGAAAAAGGGAAGTTATTAAAAAATTTGAACATGACATTTACAGGATGTCTGGGAAAATGTAATTGTTTGTAACTATAGAAAGAATATATATTATCCAACTGTTTTAACATATAAATATTTTGAAGGTATAAAGTAGCTCATGTATCTATGACAACATTTCTGATCAGTACATGTAGATTGAATGTTAGAATAATTTAAAAACATTTTAGGGTAATAACTTTGTACTGGCACACAATGTTACATTCAAATGTCAAAAATCTAAGGCTTAAATATTCCCCACATAGACATAAAATAATGTTCCTTGTGTGAATTAAAATTTACCTTTGTGTCTGCTGATTTAATTAAAAGTAAACATATTTTAGATATGGAACATATACTTTGAGTGATGGAATTTTAAATAATAGTGCTCTCTAATTATATTTTATACATGATGACGCTGTTGATAACTTTTCCTCCATTAATTTAGGCTCAATGCAATCATTCTTTTGACACTTTTGATTTTTAACTTTGATTTCTCTGGGCTACCTCAAGCAGCCCTCAACTTCTTCCTTCACACTGTCTCTGTGTTCATGTCTCTTTTACACACCAGGCCTGCTAGTGTAGTTTCTAGAATTCTACCCACTTTATTTTTTATTTTTACATGTTACAAACATATTCTTACACTCATATGCTCTTATGTCCACCCTCTGATCTAAGTTCTAACTGGCTTTCTGGTTTAGAATTCCCTCCTCTGACTATGTGAAATCTGTAATTTTCAAATAAGTTTTTTATTGTGAAAATACCATAGAGAGGGGTTACACTTACATTAGCAAGGGTTGAAGTTCCATTTTTCACCAGGACATTCCTCAAGGAAATTGTTTAGTAAATGGTAATCTCTTATAACATTGCTCTTTCCTCAATCTAATTTGATATCCTTGATAAACTGGTCAGAACGCACCCCATAAACTCATTCCCAATAATTTATGTGCAAGGAAAATGCTCCCTGCCAAACTGTGATCTCATTCATGCAACCACTTGCCAATGTGCCTTTAAATCATACCTTTTGGACTAAGGATCTACATATCACTTCCATTCTTTCTCATTTGCTAAATGATACCTACTCTTACTTTTTTCAGCCAAACATAAATGTTTTCATTGTATATGGCTGAGTTGAAATCTAATACTTACTTTCTATAAAATTCATTGGATGATATTTTTTCCAACATGGTATGGCTTTATTGGAACTAAAAAATCTTTAGAACTCAGTCACTGTGTGTATCTTCTCACACAAGAACTCTTACTTGAGTTAAATATTCGGAGAGAGGAGTTCAATATACTTCAGTTTTTCATAATACTATACTTCACTAATAAAAAAATTCTAAGCAAGAATGCTTAGATAGGTTTTGATAAGGCTTCAATTGAAATTTCATAATCTAGTTCAATATATACTATCAGAGGTGATTAGGTTATAATTATGTACTTATGTGTATGTATATATACATATATGCATTTATACAAATATGTATACCTGTGTATGTGCAAAATAGCCTTCTGCTATGTAGGAAAATCTTTCATTGAACATAGTCTGTGTGCCTTAGAAGCAATCTCTTGATTTTCTAGTTTGAATATGTCAGTACTTCATTGTTGAGCCAGAATTTATTTTTAAGATATCCTTAGATATCTTTTGAGAGACAATAACATCTTTCAAAACAAAAATTTCTTTATGTGTATTATTAAAACATAGACCTTTATTAAATATTGAACATACACTTCCATTCCCTTATCGTTTGTCAAAAATTTGTCAAAGCAAGGATCAAAATAATCTGTCCTTTGGCAGACCAAATGATCAGTCTTCATTTCTGATTTTATTAGTGATGTGTTTAGCAGCTGCAAGAGTTGTTACAAGTTACCAAATGTGAGATCCACTCCTGCCTCTAGTTAAGGGTATTTGAAGCCAATATCCACAAAGAAAATCTAAAATCCAATTTATAGTTACTAAAACTTTATTAAAAGCACTTGAGTTTATGCTCACTGATATCAAATTAAAATTACAAGGAATGTATGCTTGCAATCAAACCTAAGAGCATCGTGCAAAGACTCCTGCAAAACCAACACAACAAACAGAACCAAGTAAATCTGTGCTAAATCAGACCCCTACTTGAACAATACCTCTGATTCAAAGCACTTTTTATACAAAATGAATAGAAGCCTAGCTTGATATGTAGACTAACGCAACAATTGAACATTATACACTCTCCAATAATAGCTATCAAGATTCAGCTAGTGGCAGGTGGACTATTAATCAGACATCACCCATACAGAACAATGGTAATTGCAGCCAATCTGGTCTTCTCTGCCTGTCATTAAACATTTCTCTGGATGGGAATATGGGGAGGTTCTGTGTCTTTAGCAATCTTTGGCATAAAGTGTTAAACAAGTTTAGAAACTCTTCCACAGCCCTCAGCTTTTTATTTAGGACAAGAGACTTTTTACATTTAATTTTATTGTAAAGGTGATGTGCAGGGAGGTTACAGTTAGGTATGTAAGGTAATGAGTACTTTTCTTGACAAACATTGTTACCACCTCCCTCATATTCTACCTCCTTCTGACCCCTACCGCAAGTTGTAAAGTTCATTTCCAACATAGTCTTTTGTGAGAATCATTGTTGCATTGGTTCACCATTTGTGCTTTGTCTCACCATTTTGTTGTTCTCCTTCCCTTCCCCAAATCAGATGAACATATATAAAAGACATTTTTTTTTGTTTTTTAGAAAACAGTACTCCCTTTCCTCTCTACTACCTATCAAAGTACACATATATTTGGAAGGTCAGACATCATATTTGATGAAAACCACAGAACTCTAGGTTACATTAATGAGCAAAAGAAGAAGAAGGATAAAAAGGTGTAGCTTCAGTATCTGTCATTTTGCTAAGTGTTTTCTCAAGAAATGTGTGTAGGAATATGATGTTGTCTGAAAAGAGCTGGCCAACCACTTTTATAAATCCAAAAGCAATTGGAAGATGTGGTACTTTGGTCCCTTAAGGATTTCCATGTTCTGCTTGCTCATACACTTGCTAAGTGTGTTCTTTTTAAATAATAAAGAATGTTTCAAGCAATGTATTTTTAACTCATATCCTTCCTAGTTGCTAAAGATTTTCCTCATTTTTTAATATTTTGAATCCTTCATTAACTTATTTTTATTTTCCTAAGTAAAAGAATGTTATTCAGATGGAAAGCACCCATAGCAGAAGAAATCTGGGGCATTTACAATAGTTGAAAACATATGGTGTGTTTGGAGATATAAACAAATCTAAATATTTGCAAGGATCTTCATGTTTCCCAACTTTAAATCATACCAATGTGCATCCAAATTTATGTCATATGTTGTTACATAGGCCCAAATTTACAGCATATATGTTATAGAAATACATTATTCTGGAGAGAAGTCACCTCCTTTAACATGACAGTGAATAACACATCAATCATAAGAAAATCATACTCCAAGTAAGTAGGGAATTACGTCGTTTACAAAGTTCTCATGATGGCATTTGTGACATTTTTTAATTAGATGTACCTCCTTGGTTCAGACCCAGTCTAAAAGTTGTATTGCCAGGATTTCCTGGAAAAGAACTATCAAGTGTACTGAGAGAGAAAGAGAGAGACAAGGACAGAAAGAGACAGAGACAGAATCAGAGACAGAGAGACAGAGATCAAGGCAGAGGGGCTGAAGATAGTGTAAAGCAGATACATGCCAATCCTGCAGAAATACAGTGTAGAATTTATTGAATATAGCAAGATTCAATTCCTCTGTATTCAAAAGACTTGCTAAGCCTTATAAAAAAGCTAAAATTTTGTGTAGCTATGGTTAATATTCTGATGATTACATACAAGCATTATAAAAATAATAATGGAGACAAATAACAGGAGAAAACAATAAAAATTATTTATTGCACACCTTAATTAGGAGACAAATTCTCAACTGTAAATAAATAAAATGAGTTAGAGTACAAAACTCTTGATTTCATTACCCAGTAAATTCTGTGAGGAGGACTTAACAAAATTATCCTTTTGTTGACCTTACAGTCCAGAGAAAAAGCTATATCAATACATTTTTAATCGGATACAAATACCATAGCCTGGAGGAGGGGTATACATTGTTGATAACTACTGGTTAGTAGAGTTTCTCTCTCTCTCTCTCTTCACATATGTGTGTGTGTGTGTGTGTGTGTGTGTGTGTGTGTTTATTGTAAAAATACCATACAGAGGGGTGACGGTTACATGAGTAAGGTAATGAGTACATTTCCTATGGAGCATTATCTCCTCCTTTGTTTTTCCCCTACCATCCCTTCCATCTCTACTTCCCCAACTTCCCCACCCAACCCCCACCCCTCTTCATTGGATTCATTTCAGGTTTGTTTGTTCCTGATTCCTAGTTCATGATGAACATGTCACATGAGATAAAATTTCAAAAATTAATGATGAGGAAAAATTGTTTGCAAATAAATTTTACTTCAAAATTTGGATAACATAGATTTTTCAACACATTTTACTATTTGTTTATTTCCTAGAATTATGTGATTGCGATTGCATTTTATTGTAGCAAAATGTAAGTTTTATTATTTTATTATTAGTTTTAATAAAATTAAAAAACAGTTATATTAATTATATTAATTTTAGTTTGTTTAAAAAAGAAACAGATTTGTTATTTTGTTAAAATATTTACCACATGTCAATATAAGTCAATGAACTTTTTTTGTGTGTGCTGTTTTAGGACTTGAACTCAGGGGCCAGGTACTTACCCTGAGCTTTATTCTCAAGGCTAGATGATACATATTTGAAACTTTCAAATTTCCTAAGTGATCACATGAACTTTTAAAATTTAATAAAGTTGCAATTATTTTTAAAGTTCATTTATTGACTTATGTATTTAATATTTTCATTATTCAATAACTCTGAGGTAAAATCATTTTCTTACATTTAATATTGCAATAAACATGGGCTGGGAAGGTGGCTCAGTGGTAGAGTGCTTGCCTTGCATGCATGGGGCCATGGGTTCGATTCCTCAGCACCACATAAGCAGGAAAAGCTGGAAGTGATGCTGTGGCTCAAGTGATAGAGCACTAGTCTTGAGCTGAAGAGCTGACGGACAGCACTTAGGCCCAGAGTTCAGGCCCCATGACTGGCAAAAAAAAAAGAATATATATATATATATATATACACACACACACATATATACATATATATATATATATATAGTAATAAGTAGACAGCAATATTTTGGATATGATGCGTTAACTGGTGTTTCTTATATTTTGTTTACATGAAATTGTTCATCATTAAACTATTCAAGTGTTTTACATGTTTCATATGATTAAACATATCGAGAATAGAATTTATATGTTACGTAAAGTGTAGAATTTTGTATGAGTCATATCAAAGTTATTATGAGATCGTTATTTTATTTAAATAACTTAAATTAGCATTTGTGGAATGCTTTAATTGCTTTGTTGCATTAATATTTTTCACATTTCTGATATGCAACGTCTTAATATTAGCTGAATCAGCATTGTTTTCTATACTTTATTTTCAAACTTGGATCCACTGCAACAAGCAATCCTTCATAAGTAAAAAATAAATTATAATTTCTCATCTAATTAAGTTTAATAAATTACAAGTGACATTATTTTAGTGTGCATTGGCATCTTTCATATAGACTTAAAAGATCCATAAGACATCATTGATAGTTTTAATGATCTACTGTTATCTTTTCACTCATAGCTGATAAAATGACAAAACAATGCTTATACCAGATTATAGAAAATAGACCCTCACACATATTTGTTTATGTTTTTATTTATTTTTTTCTTGTAGGATTCGTCATGTAATATATATGTATATTTTTTCCATTACCCATTTTTCCCATTATCAACTAGCTTTATTTGCATTTGTTTTCCACTTTATTTCTTATGTTTAAAAAATGGTCTTACAGATCAGCAGGGTTTAGTCATATATAATACCTTTTTTATTTATGTATAAATGTAATACAACAGTGAATTAGGAGACCACATCCATGGAATAATAATGAACTCATTTTCAGTGAAGTGGACTCATTATCCCTCCAGCTGCTGATATTTTCTCACCTTGTGCTCTTTCCAGCAAACAAGGCCCCATGGGAAAATTCTTCTGTCTGGATAAAGAATATAATTCTGTACTATAAAATCTCTTCAAATAGGTACTTTAATAGCAATGGTAAATTTCAAAAAGTCTATATTTGTTTGCCAGTCAAAGCTATTTCTTTAAGGATTACTACATTTTGCTATTATATGGATTGATTTTATGTTAAATACAGCATTGGGATTGTATTTAGAAATGTAAATCCCAAGAGGTGATCATCATTAGCATAAATACAGAGAATGTTTCCTTATGGTGGATAATGAATTATATTGTCTATTGGCAAGTTCAGATCTTATCTGCTTAACATTAAAAACTTCATGTAGCACAGAAAGTAAAGGACAATATATTATCTTTCACTCTTTCTACATGATGGTGGCCTTAATTCTTTCCTTTTCCTTCTTTCTACCCCTCCCTTCCTCCTTCCCTCTTTCCCTCCCTCCCTTCCTTCTTTCCTTCCTCCCTCCCCACCTTTCCATATTTCCCCTCTATTTTTCTGTTTCACAGTGCTGAAGTTTGAACTCAGGGCTTCAGGCTTGCTAGGCTGGGGATCTGCTTACACTACACTCAAAATGTCTTTTGGCCCAGTTATTTTCCAGACAGAAGGCTTCTCACAATTTTCCTTAGATGGAAATCCTTCCGCTGCCTATTCTGAGCACTTGGGGTAAAACTTTAATGCTGCATCTTTTCCAATTAACTTTCAAACATGATGAAAACCTCATCTACTTCACAGAATGACTTAAATCTTAGTCCAAGGTACAAACTTACTGAACATGCTTGTCATTAGATTAAACAGACTCTATTTTTAAGGTTAAGTTACCTCTAGGAAAACAATACAATGGTTGTTGTTGTTGTTGTTTGTTTATGGTCCTCAGCCTCATTTAACTTTTTTTTCTTCTCAGTCTGGTGGATTGGAGAAGGAATCACCTGGATATTTTCCCTGTGTTCATTTCAGTAGGATCTCTTTCAGGTCTCAACCTCCTGAGTAGGTAGGACTACAGGTGTGAGTCACTATGTCTAACCATTCGTATTTCTTCGAGCATCATTTAACACAATGATCATGAACAACACAAGCTGCTATTATGTAGCATGTTAAACTCTTTTCTTCCTTAAAAAAATCTATCCAACATAAAATCTTCACTTAACCTCTAAAATATTTTTGAATACACTGTGAAGATGAGTGGTGCAAAGCCTTGGCACGCTTCTGTTTCCAGCGCCATCTGCCCTGTCTCTCTGCTCCATTCCAGCACTTCCCCTGACTTGGTGTGGCTCTCCTTAACATGCGAGAGAACCAGATTTTGAAATAAAGTAAGTATTCCTAAACTTTTCCTATCTTTAGAAAAGTATGAGAGCCAATATTTTGAAAGATTGTTCACACATTTTAGAAAATTAATAGCCTCGTGGAAAATCAAGACTAAAGTGATTGTTTAATTTTGCCCTGAAAAACTGAGAAATCTTTTCTTAAATTCAATAACTTTGGTGGGAAGTTTTTTCATGCATGTAACATACCTCAGAATACAATTTATAGAAAGCCAAAGGATGGTAGGAAGAATATTAACTGCCTAAAATATACCACCATACCTTCACTTATGTACAAATCAATGAAACAAATGTTCACTTCCTTGTGTGAAATGTATTTGTCTCAGGATACGGTCATGAAACATTAAAACACTCAGACTACAAGTTTGAAATGCACATTTTTTTTGTTTTGAAGTCCAGGTATACAATAAATTCCATATGAATATTTTAGGCACCAGATGATTGCATTTCAATTTTGAACCTAATTATTGGTGTCTTACAGGATGATTTTGCAAAAGGGTCTAAGTCCATGAAAAACATAAGCAGTGATATCGAGAGCTGGCAAGGATGAATGGTATCTTTTTTTTTTTTTGTAAATCAGATTAAGTATTTAGGTTAAGCAAGTCTATTTCACACATTTTATTTTATCTTTCATGCCTTGTCAAAAAATATTGATTCTCTTGAGTACCAAAGAAAATGTACACAGAGAATTCACTTTTGACTAAGAAGCCAACTATTTTTAAATAATTAGTTTAAAGCATAAGGCAGTGCTGTATGAAAGACACCAGTGGGCGTGCCAGTTGCAAGATGTGGGTGCCAAGCTGCAAGAGATAATTTAGCAGTAGGAGCATCTGGCTCCTTGGCAAAGCTCTGTAGGCATTTTTCTTGGCGCCAGCTTGTTACCTCTACATTGATCACTTGATAAAAACATTTTAAATGGTCTATGGAATATTTGTTTCACATTTAACTTTCACTGATTCCTTTTTCTTTTTTAGAGCCATGTGGCTGCAATCAAGTCAAATGCGAATTGTGAGTGCATGCATGCGTGTCTAGCCATGTGTGAGGGAGAAAATTTCATGATAGCCTCAGAAATAAAAAAATTGAAATTGTTATTATAGAAATGTTCCCAAATCTGTAATTATATTTAACCACATTTAAGTCATGTTATTAGATGCAACTCAAAACAAAACAAAACAAACAGAACAAATATTTTGAAATCTCCCATTTCCTAATTTAGGTAAGGAAAATCAAAAGATCCCAAACTAGATTCTTTACTTCTCTACAGTTCCTAACTATGATGTGTGTTTGACCACAGAATTGTGAGAAATTCCAAATGCACAATATAATGGCTGGTGCAGAGAAGTTACTTCATTTACACAGTCATATTTTATACTCTTGCAAATTTTTTCCCAAACCATGCCTTAGATATGGAATTCTATGAAATGGATATGAAATTCTCCTTTTAGTCCAGAAGTGCAAATTTCAATCTTTGTAGAGACGCTTGCTGTTTGGGGATTATCTCTAAAAATTGCAGCACAGCTTACATTCCACCCCCGTTTATATTTAGAGTCATATATTCTTAAGCTCAGAAACTCATGTGTCTGGAGATAGATACATATTGAGTTGAATTGCTATCTGATTTCTTCATCCCAGTCTTCATCATTCACATCGCCATGAAGGCGAAATCCCTTGATTTCGGTATCCGCTCATGATTTGCTGTGACACGGAGATGTCCGCCAAGGTAAAGCAAGTGGAATGTGAAGTAAACTTGGGTCTCATGATTCAGCATCGAGGTCAATGTCAGAAGAAGAGTTTTGTCTGCATCCTGGTGAATTGGAATGGGTGAATGTCTGTCCACCATGCCAGCCCCTTGTTACAAGAGCAGAGACACCCCCGGCAGCAATCAGGTCCAGGTGAAGAATATCCATAGGGCATGTAATGGAAAAACCAGTGGGTAGCACCCCGCACCTGATGAAAGAAGCAACCGCAATGTGATTTACACTTGTATCACTTTTCATCATATTTTGAATTATTGCACATTCTCATAAACTTTCAACCTTGAAATACAGAATAATGTAATATTTGTATGCACCTGAGTTGAGGAGGATCTCTAGCGAGCAAGCAAACTAAAAGTCACAGAGACTTGGAGAAATTTTAGGCCATGAGAACAAAACAGCAGGTAAACGCAGACACTTGACATGGTTGAGTATAGATTAACATGCTTGCAATGTGCCAAAAACTACACACCATTTAAAATTCCTAAAGGGTAAAGGAAAATGTCTGTGTGATAATTTAATAGATAATTGCCTTACAAATATAGACAAGAGGGGAGGGTTTAGGCATCTGTATATTTTAATGATAACAATTCCATAAAATTGTAATAGACCCCCAAATTCCCTCTCACCTTTTGATTTTCGAGCAATCATAACAAGGTAGTATAATGCATTGTTTGAAGTCTCAGGTTATGCTAATATAAACAAACGTACTCTGTTACTGATATTGTAAAACTATAGCACATTAATGATGTACACTATGAGAATTGATAATAAAGGTCTATTGTACTCATTTATACAGGCACTGTTGTAAATTTTTGACAGTTTTTGGAGTGCATTATCCCTGCTCTTATAAAACAGACTTTGGAATAAACGTAGGGCATGAGCCGACAGCTGTACCAGTTTCACTGTCTTGTGTTGCAGCTCATGGTCACAGTGAGACACCTGGGGGGGCGTTTGACCTCCGATACCTCGGTTTGTATGAGCACATCTGTGTCACTCACTCAACAGTGAAACCACCTGAATGTGCAATTCTCAAACTGCCTCCTGAAATTGATCAGTAGAGTACTGCAGGTCATTAAAAAATCAACGGAAGTTAGCAAATATTTGAATAACTAATTCATAGAAAAGGAAAAGCGAACAAAACAAAACCATAATTGGATCTCAGTAATTGAGACAAATGCCATCTTTCTTTCACAAGTCTAATAATTATTTAGGTAAATTTATATGCAAATGCACATTCATAGCCCACTGATGAAATGTGAAATATATTTGGTGATTATAAGCATAACCCTAAATACTTTATGGTACACAAATACATTAGCTTATATAAAAACTAGAAAAGAAAAATTTGGTCATATAACTTATTTACATATAATCTGAAATTGTGCTGTCAAATACCATTATTCTGCAATGTGCCTAATTATGTTTTTAATAAAAGAAACCAAAATGAAAACATTTCTGAATTCATATATGTAAGCACCCTGGTGCTCAAATGAAACCAGAAGCCATATGAAGCTTTTAATATTTTGTTGGATTCCTTTTCCAAAAAGAGGAACTTGCTTTTTTCCTTGATCAGATTTCTACCGTGTTTTTAAACACGGTAGTAACATGATCTTGTATTTACAAATCACAAAGAATTCTTCTCTTATACTTTAATTTTATTTCATTTTTTATTGTGAAAATGCCATACAGAGAGGTTACAATTACATGGGCAAGATAATGAGTACATTTCTTATCAAGCATTGGTGCCTCCTCCTTTGTTTCCCCTTCCCACCTCTTCTCATCTCCCCCCTACCCCGCCAAAGTTGTAAAGTTCATTTTTTGACATAACAACTTGTACATCTCATTGTTGCAATGGGTCCACCTATATCCCTATTTAAGTGATTTGTTTTTTCTTTCCCCTCCACAAATTATACCAACATCAAATACAGTGAAAGCAGGGGTTATACCGTGGGGGAGGGACATACAAAGCAACAAAGAAATCATCTTGTAAATATGTTAGAAACAATTGCATGAAAGCAAAAACATTTGAATACTTATCTTGGGGTCATTTCACCTATCAACTTATCTGACATTTTCTGCTTGTGTCCGGCATATACTAGTTATTGCAAATAAGGGAAACCATGGGACCTATGTTTCTTTGGGCCTAGCTTACTTCATTTAATATAATTTTTTCCAAGTCTGTGTGTGTGTGTGTGTGTGTGTGTGTGTGTGTGTTGCTGTGGTTTGAGCTCAGAGCTTTGTGCTTGTTAGGCAGACATCTCACTAAGCAATCTAGACCCTTAGCCTTTGGATTGTTTTTCATATACAGTCTTGCTTTTTGCCCTGGCCATATAGAGAACCTTACTCCTACTCTTGTTTTTCATGTAGCTGCAAAGACAGTGGTGCCCCACTCTGCCCAGCTTTGTCTGTGGAGATAGAGTTGTCTTAACTTTTTCCCAGACTGGCCTGGAATTGAGAACGTCTGGCTTTCACACTCCCATGTACCTGGGATGGTAGGCAAGTCTGAATGCACCAAGTGGGCTATTGGATGAGATGAAGTCTTGTGAACATTCCGAGCAGGCTGACCTTAAGCCATGATCTTCTTAATCTCTGTGTCCCAAGTATCGAGGAATATGTGTGGGAGTCGCAAGTCCCCAGTGATCTTCGATTTGTGACAAACTCAAAATAACAGTAGTTGATCTTTGATTCCATTGATTTATTCTTTGGCTGATCAACTTCAACTGTAATTTGATAAGCATAAAGGCAAGTGTTCTTGTACTAGAGATGGATGGCAAATGACTAGACACTGAGCAATGACCAAAAGTAAATAAAAACTAAACGCACCTTAAATCCCATTTAATTACCAGCAATTGCATTCAATAAATATTTCAGCATCACTTCCTCAACTGTGTGTGAGTGCTCACTCGTATCTGACGTGTCTGTCAAATGCATGCTCCAATGGGTTCCATTCACGTTCATTTCCATTCTAAAGTTGGCTCATTTTGCAATTGCTTTGATAATAAAAGAACAAAATGAGGCCTGAATAATTCTCAAATCAATATCCTCCTTGTCTCACCTTCCAAAGCACCACAAACCTTCACCATGGCCTTGACTTTTACTTCATTTCTCTGAACAATTACAGGAACAACAAAAAATCTTTTCTAAAAGAGATTTGAAAATGTTTTCTGATAAGGTTAAGATTTATTTGTATTGCTGCTTCCAGTATTGTAACAGTCTTCTAAAAAATTATCTTATAGTGTCTTAATTTCTTACTTTGTGTGATGTTAACACATCTTTGCAACACCTTTTAGAACATATAATAATACTACAAAGAAATATAAAATAAGAATACTTAGTATCACTAATGGATTACAAAGTCAAGGTCTAAGACTGCAAACAAGGAAGGTTTAAACATTAAAGATTATTTTATTAGAGCCTTACTTTATGCTTCCATTTGTTTTGTTCTCATAAAAAGAGCCTCTTTTGACTATCAATGCATTAACACTAGAAAATGCTATATGAAAATGTTCTTTTAGTTATATTTATTCAAACAATGATGCCACTTTAAAGGAAGATTGGAAAAGAAAGTATTGGTCCTCCTCATGACCCTAATAGAGAATTTCTTATTATCTATGCTAATATTAGACAACAATGACCCACAACACATCTGTGAGCCTGCTTCTTTATAACTCCATCACCTGGCCTTGAATGTTCTACCAATACTTCTTTGTAGAAATTAGAATGAGAGGATTGAAACATAACTTCTACTAACATTTATTTGTTTTGAAAGATATATTCACCATTGCTCTGCAGATTGAAGCTACAAAAAGTCTCAATATTTAGTATTGAACAGTTAATGATGTTAGATCAAATAAAAGATTATGCAAAAATTCAATTATCATAAAAAATGAGTTTTGTTCTACTTAAGATATTGCTTTACACACAGGAGAACCTGGGCATAGAGCAAGGTGAGTCTATTCATTGTGTATTCAATATATTTGATATCTAATTTATTAACTCTAAAGCCCAACTATCTTTGAAGCCTTCACTCAGAATACTTTCCCCTCACTCTGTGGCTTGTAATTTTAATGAATTTTAAAACATGTATGCATATGCACAAATCTACACACATCCATGCCAAACAACAACTTGATTGAAAGTCTCTAAGATTTAGATAGTATTTGAGTTCATAACCATTCTGTAACTCTTTGACTAAGTTTCTATCACAGACCAAATCACCTCAAATCTTCTGAGTGAATTACACAGATTGGTGAGCTGTTCGATGTCACTGTCAAGGGCCAATTATTCCGGAGTGTGTTAGCCAGACTCCTGAAGCTATCACAATATACCTCAGTCAAGAGGAAGATTTGTATTACAATTTCCCATTGCCACTGGTCCCATTGCTTGTGGAAGACAAGGAATATGGGGACACCTCCCTGTGTCCACAAGGCAATGAGAGAAATAGGTAGGGGAGTGTTTGATAACCCCTAAGCTTAATTCATCTAATTTCCTTTCCTAGGCCACAACACTCTCAATGTGCCATTATTTCCCATTAGCAGGACAGGCTGATCACCTAACATCGAAATACTGACTTTGGGTAACAGTAAAGATCCGAATTTAACACAAAGCATGGTTGGTTATTGTTCTTATTCTTATTTGCATTTTGTTTCACTAATTGATTTACTTGCTATGCTGAAGCTCCTTCTATTAAGTACCGGATATTTCCTCTAGAATCTATAATGGTTCTGTTCTCTCTTGAGATTCACTCTCTGGTGCAATTACCTAATCTTCCATCTTGAATGGGAACTGATCTCTTCCCTTGTTTCAAGGGCTTCTTAAGCTTCCCAACATTTTATGATAATCCTTTTTGTCTAAATGTGATTTCTTATTTGACTGAGAATCAACTTCGGGAGGAATCGTAACTCCCTTGTCATGCAGTGGTTTACAGATCGCACATTAATTTATCATTCTTCCACCCTGGCAGACCTAGTGTGTACGGATTATCTCAAGCCACATGGAATCGCATGTGTCTCTCCCTTTTCCACCTCATTATTTCCAAGTAACATGAATTCCCTGCATTAACAGCATATAAGCTCTTCTCCTCGTTGCCAGGACCAGCATCAGTATATAATGGGAACTTCACAAGGTTTTGTGAAATAAAAGAGGAACAATTGTTTTTGTTAAATTTCATTTTTCTTCTTCATTTGGAATTCTCTTGTGCTGAAATCCTTTGTGAAATAGTCTTTAGGATGAGTGGCTTAAATTGGGGTACGAATTTAATAATTTATTATGAGTATAATATACATGATAAGCTCCTAGCATGAGCTATTCAGGAGCTGTGCTTTATAAGTTTTCTTACCTGGAATTGAGAATATTCAGGAAGCTGTGCTGTGGAGAGAAACATAGTGTGGCTTTTATATCTCTGGAAAGGGAGTTATCTTTAGTCACCAGAGCTAATTTCTTCAGTTTAAATATAATCTCCTTTCATCTATGCTTAAATTTTAGCGTCTTTCTGGATAGTTATTTATATTGGAGACTATTCTGTGTTCTTTTAAAAATACAAATATTCAAAGTGACACCCTGTGCCCTATGGGGGCTGCTCACTATGGAGAACGGTATCACTTCCAAATTATTTTTGGCACAGCTATCAAGTTTCGATTCAAATCAAATTATTTAAGGTGTCTTATCCAATTATTTTTCCCCCCTCTCTCCTCTCTTCTGCCCACTCTATTTCCCCTTCCTTCGTGACTCAATGTCATCCTTTTTTTTTTCTTTCAGTGCTTTTGTGCCCATCTGTCTGGCTAATAGGTGCTTATAAAAGCCTGGCTATCCTGATGAAGTAATTAAGTGGTTCTTTTTAAAAACTGATATTTGTTTAAGGAATAGTCAGTCACAAGACATAGTGGCTGTTGCCAGGGTAAAGCATGGAGAATAGAAAATGAAGGGATGAAAGATAAGAAAAAGCACAAAGGAAGACAAGCACAAAAAAGTTATTCTTGCTTTGGTTTCCTTTTAGCATCCTTACAAAACTTCCCCTTCCTTCACCCACACAACTCGCGGCCATAGCGGGCGGCCATGACTGCTGCTCTTGACTGCACACCTGAGGTAACACTACAGGTTCACTTAATCCCAAATGCCTTCGCCTGGTATTGGGAGTGAGTGTGTGTTCCCCCAGATGTTAAGTTCAGGGGCACCATGATAGCGTATTGCCCTTAGACTGGTCCAGAACTTTACCTCTACTATTCGCACACAGCAAATCAGAGCCACTGTCTGCAAAATAGAAAAACCCCTTCAGCAGAACCTGTGTCTTGGGTTTCTCCAGAACTATGGGAGTAAGTACCTGTTGTTTCATCCGCCTTGTCTGTTCATGTAATATATTCTTACAGAATCCAAACGAGCACAGCTCTTATGAAAATAATGGAAAATATTATAAATATCATGGCCAGGGTTACCTGTTCCTCTGACAGATATATAATGCTCTCCTAAAAAAAAAAAGAACATTTTGTTTCATGGTTTCCTTTTATTAGCATAAATTGGATTTAATATTCATCTTTCTTTCCTGTACTTCTATTGGCAAAAGTGGGAGAAAATTGTCATTCCTTCTTATTTCTCACTAGATCACCTCCCTCACCAACAGGAGATTAGGTAATCATTTATATAGTGAATATTAAGATATAGGCAAATGGATCGTGGTTGTTATTATTTACTTATCTCTTCACACGCACATGGAAAGAAAAGCAAATTGAGCTATTTTTGGCATCCTAGTCCTAATTAATAGGCCACCTCTGTCCCCAAAAGAGCTGTCAATATTTTTGGTTTGTCTTCAGGTAATTACTAAGTAATATAGTCTTTGAGCTCTTTTACCCATTATTAAATTCTGGTATTGGTTTTAGTGATTCAATTATCTTTCATCAATCCACTGAGTAACATTTAATGAAGGCAAAAACGAGAGGGACCAGTGAAGTTGTTTTCTTCTAAACACATTGACACTCCATTACTCTACTGTTCTTTTTTTTTTTGAAATTGGTGTATTTTTTCTTGTCTAGTGTCTTCGCTAGCCACCTTCTTGAAGTTCTTTACTCTGACTCTCATTCTCACCTCATTTCCATTGTCTTTTCTGTTTCCCTATCTGTTTATAATTCTTATGTTTTGGTTGTTGGTAGGTTGTTTTCAATGCTATCATTCACTAGCATATATTAGTTACACAGGAGGGCGGATTTCATTAAGATATTTCTACCCATGTATACAGTATTACCCAATTAATTTCATTCCCTGCATCACTTGCTATTCTCATATCCATTCCCTAAGAAAAGTTCAACATATTTTATTGCTTTATTTTCACATGTAAAAACAATCTCCTTTGACCCTATTCATCTTCATGCTTCTTCCTGGTTAGCCTTCACCCTGCTAACCTTTCTGTTACTACTTTTTCATGTTTCATAGGCTACGTGTGTTTTCCTGATCAGTCCTTCATTGTTTTCTTTATTAGAGCTGAGTTTCCTTAGCTTTATCTGTACCCTTGTATTTTTTCTCTTCCTCCTCGGATATGTGCAATCTCCAGCTTCTGCCTTGGTCTTTGTTTCTTTGTGTGTATTCTCTGACTTCTTAGTTGATTTCTCTCATGCTTCTCATGTTCTCATGCACAGATCTTGTCACTTCCTCTTTCTTATCTTCCTGTGTCTCAAAATGAGCATATATTTAAGCTCACCTACTTTTTTCTCTTTGGCTTTGTCACTGGGTTGCATGCATTAAGGTGTTTCAAGGTAGAGAATTTTTAACATTATAAAGCATGATTAAATGTTCATGATTAAATACACATGTAGAGTTTTACTAAATATTAAAAAGTTTGAGGAAGATGATATTATTAAATTTAGGTTCAAATCAATAGCAAATAGCCATACTTGGTATGTTGCAAAAATAATATGCTATAGTTTGATTTCACTAAAAGCTTTTATACACATTATTTTGATTTCTTTCAGGGAAAAGACACAGATGAAAATCATCCAATAGGCCAAAGGTAGAGTCCAGGAATATATAAAGCAACGTGCTTTCGCATGCATATTTTGATGATTCACATGGGCTTCTTTTAAAAGGTAAACCCAATATATGGACATGCTGTTTACCAAAGTAAAAACTTATAGTAATACTATTCTGTAATTAATAACAAGCAGCATGTAATAGGAATGCAGTGACACATTGTGTCCTCACTGCTAGGACTAGAACACAGGGTCTTGTTCATACCACTGAGCTGCTTCCCACCCTTGGAACTCATTAGCAGTACGGAGGCAAACAGCCAGTCATTGTTAAACACAAGATATTCAGTGCTAGTTATATGGTGACTACTTCCATAGCATGGGTAAAATCTCCATCCTCTTCACCTTAGATAGAAAGTAAGGAAGATATGTAGGATAAACAGTACCTAGCTTCAGTGGCCTTTCCAAGTATTCTGTACTAGACTTGCTTTTTTGAATTTTACACTAGGCACTTGGAAATGAGAATAAAATGCTATAGTGCATAGCCCACCTACAATCCAATATGCACAGCCAGTGCACATGATATCAAAGTGACACAAAAGTTATAGGAAGGTCCAGAGGAAATATTAGAAGCATAGACCATATCTTAGTCTTTTCATACACATCATTTCATTTAGTTCAGAATGGAACTCTCCATTTGGTCCTGGTTCTTGCTGAGGGACGGAGAGAAGAAATGAACAAATTTGACAATGCTTGCTCCTTGCTTCTTGCTCTTGCTCTGTCTGCTCATACATTCATCAAAGTCATCAGTAGACTTTGCAGTGGTAAGTTCAGGCCTTAAGCCCTGGAGAGCTTTCAGTCTATTTTACATGTGGTTGGCTGCCACCAGCTGGTTTCCTTAGCTCAGATTCCTTTAAGCAATAAGATGAGTATTTTAAGATATTGGAGAAGGGGATAATTGAATCCCAGAATTTGTACACCTTTCCACATAGAGTAACACAAACCATTGTTTTAAAGGAAAAATTAAATAAAAACTTCCAATAGCCAGGTGCCACTGGCCCATGCCTGTAATCCTAGCTACTCAGGAGACTGAGATCTGAGGATCACAGTTCAAAGCCAGCCCATGCAGGAAAGTCTGTGAGACTCTTTATTTCCTATTAACTACCAGAAAGCCAGAAGTGGTGCTGTGGCTCAAGTGGTAGAGCACTGGCCTTGAGGTGAAGAGCTGAAGGACAGAGCCCGGGTCTAGAGTTCAAGCACCATGACCAACCAGAAAGAAAATGCTTCTGGTATTTATAGTGAAAGTGCTAAGCATTTTTCAGATAAAATGTACATAAATTTCTAAATAATCAGATATACCAAGCTTCATTACTAATTAACATGCACTAGAATAATTAGATATATCAAGCTTCACTACTAACATGCACTAATTTATTGTTTTCCATCCAAAAGGGTTTTTTTCTCCTTATGACTAAGATCTTTAAGACAATTCTTATACTACTATTGGTAAAGAAATGATAATCTGTCTATTCTTATTTATTGTGTTTTGTAAATGGATATTAAATAATTAACTCCTTGCGTGGCATTTAGTCTCTTACAGTCTGGTTATGTGCCCATTGAGCTCCATAAATATGCTCTAAATAAAACTCACAGAGGTTCTATCAGAACCATTGTCAGACCTTGACTCTCTCTTAAAGATTCCACAAGGCTGGCATGCAAATTTTCTCTATCCACCTCAGCACCCCTCACCTGCTCATCAACGCTCACTCCAGTGCCACATTTCACAAACTTCATTCTTTTTGTATAGCACAATGGCCTCTCACCTCATATCTCAAGAAATCGGTGCCCTCTTTGCTTCTAGTACATTCAGCTGGGCATCCAACCAGAGTCTATTTCCCCTTCCCTTTAAAGCCAGGGCACTTTGAGATATGGAAATGAGTCCTTCTGTATTTGCGCAAGGAAAGAGTGCACAGTATAAATGTCATGTTCAGAAGAGGTACCCCATAAATATTTAATAAACATGCCACCACCAACATTACTTGGCAATTGCTATTGTTTTTATAAAAACAGCCTAAAACATTTTCTTTACCCGATTATAGGCCAGGCCACTGCATATCTAATTGCTGTGCTTGCTACAAGTGCCCTTGAATTGGATTATATTAATCACTGACTGTGAAAAGTAGCAAGAGATTAATAATAAACCAAAGGACAATTGGATAAACACAATTAAGGCAGTATTAAGGCATTCAGTTAAGTATGTTGTGAGAAATTGGTTTATATTTCCTTCCATTTGTGAACTCATTATGTTAAATGTTAAGAAGTCTATTGGATTATCTAGCAGTAAAGAATAATTTAGTTCCTTTGTTTAATTATGCTTGCCAGCAATGGGTTTGCTGTGTTCTTTATATGTAGAGGTGACACGTATAAGAATAAAAATAACTATTTTGGTTAAAATTTCATTACATACTTTGAGTTACCTCTTCCCTCAAATCCAGAAGACTAATACCTAAAGTATAGATATTATTCTGAGCTTTAGGACTATATTTAGGGGTGGGTTGTAGGCTTTGGTAGAGGGCTTGTAGCAAGCATAAGACCCTGTGTTTTATCCCCAAAGCTACAAAACAAAAAGAAAATAGTTCATCTGTCTAAAAATAAACACAGAGGAGGCAGAACAACATGCATTTTTTAAATAAACCAACTGAATTTTAGGTTGTTTCAGTGGCTTCAGTATTAATTATCATCAAGAACATCTCATTAGAAATGTTCTCATTAGAGGCTTTAAAGATTGCTCCTTTAACATGAGATTGATCAAGGAGTAAATGTCCTACAAAGGAAGAAGTCTGATTATTATTTCTACTTACAGTTTTTGTCATTGTTCATCTGATTTTATTTAGTTATTTAAAAAAACAGGAGTTTTTCTTTTTTCTACCACCATAGTAATATTTCCCATATTAAGTATAATTAGAATAGAATTATATGCTTATTTTATCAATAGTATATAAATAATTATGCAGATATAGAATAAATAGTGACTGAATATACTCAAAATTAATCATATTCATACAATGAGGGAAAGGAATTCACAAGGAAAAACTCATGGGTTGTTCAAGATTTTGTTAATGATAGCATATGGAAAATGATATACACACATATACATATATGTTTACATTTGCACACATGTACATTAAATACTAAATTTAAAAAATTTTTGAGCTATAGTCATGACCATGTTGATTTGCGATTTGCTCACATTCAAGAAAATGAGAAGTTTTCTTGTGTGAATAACTAATCAGTCTCAGAGATTCCATTTCAAGAAAGAACTGTACAAATCCATTGGGATTTGTTTGAGGAAGGTCACTGTAGGTAAAAGATGAGAAATGGATTTTTTTTCTATTTTTTTCTACTTTTCCAATAAAATTTGCCTTTTTACTATCACAATTTATAATTCAACCCAATATCCTTTCATTTCCTTCATTTATTTTTATTTATTGATTGATTGATTGATCAGTCATTGGGCCTGAACTCTGGGCCTGGTCACTGTCCCTCTGATCTTCAACTCAAGGATAGTGCTCTAACACTTGAGCCATAGTGGCACTTTTGGCCTTTTCTGCTTATATGGTGCTGAGGAATCAAACCCAGGGCGTCACGCATGCAAGGCAAGCACTCTACCACTGAGCCACCTTCCCAGCCCATCCTTAATTTATCTTTAATTTTGTTGTAAAAGTGATGAATAGAGGGGTTAGAGCTATAGAAGTCAGGTAATGAGTACATTTTCTTTGGAATAGTGTCACCCCCTCCTCATTTTTCTCCCCAGTTTTCCACTCCAGACCCTACTCCCTCCCAAATGATATAGTTCATTTCCAACATGGTGTCTAGTGAGTATCACTGTTGAATTGGTTCACCTTTTGTCCCATAGTTTCTCTTCCTTTTTCTGCTTCCTCTTCCCTCCCCAAATCAGGTAAACATATACAAGCCAAAGGGTACAGAAATCCAAAACAATGACAAAGAGAACTAAACAGAAGCAGGGCTGGGGGGGGGGGTGAGTGGTTGGACGGTGGACTACATGAAGTAAAATGAAAATCCTCTTGTTTCCATTTCTTGGATTTCATTTTAATAAGCATAATTTTGTATGATCATATGCACATAGCTGTTGAGCCCTTCTTTGTTAATATTTTAATTGAAATTGTTATATGAACTTTTACAAATTTTGCTGTATTTAGTTTGTGAAGTCTCAAAGGATGAGATAACTTGCCATGGAACCAAGACATATTTTTTTTGGGGGGGTCCAGTCGTGGGGCCTGAACTCTGGGCCTGGGCGCTGTCCCTCAGCTCTTCAGCTCAAGGCTAGCACTCTACCACTTGAGCCACAGCGCCACTTCCGGCTTTTTTTTTTCTTTTTGCTTATGTGGTGCTGAGGAATCAAACCCTGGGCCTCATGCGTGCAAGGCAAGCGCTCTATCACTGAGCCACTTTCCCAGCCCCAAGACATATTTTTAATAGAGTATCAATATATTATGAAAAGAAGATTGTTGTAAATTCAAAATTAAGCAGTCTAAACCAACCAGCCTTTGTGAATGACAACAATCTCTAGTTCAGGAAGTTCTCAAAGCTACTTAAGTGTTTTTTTTTGTTGTTTTGTTTTGTTTTTGGTCAGCTGTGGGGCCTGGGCCTGGTCACTGTCCCTCAGCTCTTCAGCTTAAGGATAGTGCTCTAACATTTGAGCCATAGTGGCATTTCTAGCTTTTTCTGCTTATGTGGGACTGAGGAATTGAACCCAGGGCCTCAGGCATGCAAGGCAAGCGCTCTACCACTGAGCCACCTTCCCAGCCCCAGCTCCTTTCAATTTTAATAGGTCCTCTATTTTCATTTAACTGAAAGCTATTAGACTAATTATTTTTGCTATTTTCCAGGTAAAAAATACAGATGAAAATCTTCCATTAGGCAAAAGGCAGAGTCCAGGAGGATATTATACCGAGCGCTTCAGAATCGCCTCCTCTTGTTGGGATGTCAGCGTATGGCTCCCCCACGCTTGGGTTCCCTTTTCACCAGGGTCATCCAAGCATGAGCAATCACCTGCCTGGCTGTGTTCCATCTCCAGCATCTTTATAGGTAGCCTTCCACTCTATCACCCCAATCCCCTAACCACATCACATGTTCGTGTGGTTCTGAGCTTTCACTGGAAGTCATATTACCACTATTGGCCCAAGTCATTCAAGCAAAGACACAGCTGTCAGCACAGCATCTCGGTGGATTAAAAGTGACATACCAAAAGTCAAAGTCATGCCACTTTGAAGGTAATATCAACATCTTTTCTACAAGTGTCTACTTTCATTTAAGTCTTCAAAATAGTTTACACCAAATATACTACTAAAAAACTTTCTGTCTTTCATAGGAATGGTTAAATGTAATCTCTATTTTAAGTATTCAAAATAAAGTTTATGCAAATCATTTATATTAGGAAACTATCTGTCTGCTGTACAGATGGTTGATATGTAATGTTGAGGTATTACACTTAGTTTTATGTTCAGCAAATTCTGAGAAAACATTAAATCATTCACTACTAGTATCACAGCACCAAAATTCAAATTACTATGAACAATAAGAACACTGACATTTGAAATAATCCCAGTTTATTTCATATCTAACTTCATGCATATCTAACTAATCTACTTTTGAAATTCTAGAGTGAAAAAATGTTTTTAAATTATTCTTTTAAACTTACTAACTTTTAAACATTTATCCATTGACAGATTTCTGAGTTGATTCCATAGCCTGGCTATGGCAAACAATACTGTAATGGATATGGTTGTGCTGGTAGCTTCAGTGTGGCCTGGTTTGTGTTCCATTGGATACATGCCCAGGAGTGGTATTGCTGGGCCCTAGGGAAGCTTTATGTTTAATCTTTTGAGGAAACTTCATATGGAATTCCAGAGTTGTTAAAAATGTTTATATTCCCACCAACAGTAAAGTACCATTCCCTTTTGTATTCATTAGCTCCAGCATCTGTTACTAGTTTTCTTCATAATGGCCTTTGGAACTTGGGTAAAATATAATCACAATGTTACTTTGACTTGTTCTTTTTTATGGCCAGAGACATTGGACATTTCTTCATGTGTCTGTTGGTCATTCTTCTTCTGAGAAGCCGTTCTTGAAGTCTTTAGCCCACTTATTATTTGGGGTGTTGTTTATACATCTGATCATATAGCAGCAGCAGGGTCTCTCAGTGGCTCCAAGGGACTGTCACAACTCATGCTGGGCTGCAAAGTTCTATGCAGACTGGTTAAGGATACATTACATAGGCTTGACAGCCTGTGGCTCCACTGGTGTTTAAGACAACTTAGACAATATCCCAGGACAATTTACCAAGATGACAACTCTTTACTAACTAGATATTTTGTAAACAGACACAGTAGGCTTGGTCTTGTAACCATCTCCAACAGGTGTAGTTTTACACTTGCACACTTGTTATCACTATTTTTCATGCCTTGTAAAAATCTATTCTACCTCATTTTTCTAAAACTGACTCTGGACCCTTGATCTTAAAAGGTGGTTTATGGGGAAGGTCCATCTTCTGTAACTTCTTTAAGCTGACTCAGGGGCGTTGATCCTATCTAGCCAGGAATCTATAACCTTGGCTTATTTTACAAAGAGGTTACCATGGTTAGATGTGACTAAGAACAATATTTTAACTTTTGACAACTGCACAGAGATTTTAGGGGGGGGTGGCTACAACAGTGTAACCAGTTTAGCAGTTTGGTTTGCAAAAGCATTTTTCTGCCTGGCTGAGGAAATGTAAATTCAAACTCATATATTTGGCTTCCCATTTCAAAAATAGGAGATTGGATTCAAAGCCGGTTATGGCAGGAAAGCTCATGACACTCCTTAACTCCAATCAATCACAGAAAAAAAAGCCAAAAGTGTTATTGTGGCTCAAGTGGTAGAGCACAGCTTTGAACAAAAATTGTCCAGGGACATCACCCAGGTCCAGTGTTAAAGCTCCACGACTGGCAAAAAAATTATATATATATATATATATATATATCAGAATATAAAATATTTATCTACACAGCAAAATAATGTTACAGACATTTTTTTGGAGATAAAGCACATTTAGAAGTCTGTGGTAACTGAATTCAGTTGTATGGTATAAGTTACAACTTTAGTAAAGCAGTATTTGAATTATTTCATTAACACAATTGTATACATTTTTGATATATAGGCTATATAATTTGATGATTCCCTAATACCATTCTTATTCGATCTGACTTCATTGATTGTTTCTTATGAAATATCAACAATCTTTAGAAGAAATATATTCAACTAGGAACTCATGGAATCCAACTCAATGATGAAATGGTCAAGGATCTATGTTTTTTCTATCAGGCATGCTATAGTTCTTAGAGACTTTAAGGGACATTAGTCAGTCTCATTTGCCAAGCCTTATTTAGGAGGATTAAATCAATATGGAGCTGATTCAAACATTAAGGATTATCAAAAAATGATTAATTGGGTTCTACTAGATGGAAAGGGAGAATGAAAAACATCAACACAATACATTAAATATTTCTGCTTTCAAGTTAGCTTCCCATCTCTTTCTGATTTTTCCCCTCCCCTTCCCTCCCCCTCTCTTCTCTCCTCTCTTCTTTTCTTTTCCTTTCTCCATCCTCCTCTCTCCTTCCCTCCTTTCACTCCCTTCCTGCCCTCCCTCCCTCTCTTTCTTTCTTTCTGTCTGTCTTTCTTTCTTTCCTTCCTTCCTTCCTTCGTCCTTCCTTCCTTCTTTCCTTCCTTCCTCCCTCATTTCTTTCCTTCCTTACTTCTTTCTTTCCTTCCTTACTTCCTGCCTTCCTTCTTTTTTCTTTAATTATGGCAATGAGGAGGAGAAGTACAAAAGTCTCCTACATGCCAACAAATACTTTATTATTGAAGTAAAACTTCAACTCCATTTTATATTCTAATAATTAAATTTTAAAAATATTCCTACATTGAATTGATATGTCTGTCCTTTATGTCCACCCACTTTAAGTTTTCTCATAATACAATTAATATGATTAATGTAGTATAAAAATATTCAGTCTTAAAATATACACAAAGTAATAGGACAACTAATACACATTGCCCTTATGGGAAACAAATTTACAAAGCTGAATATTTATTTGTAATTCAAAAAAACACAAAAATATAGGCCAGGTGCTAGGGGCTCATGTCTGCAATCCTAGCTACAGAGGAGACTTAGATCTGAGATCTTAGTTAGAAGCCAGCCAGGGCAGAAATGTCCCCATGAGACACTTATCTACAATTGACAACTCAAAAATCAGAAGTAGTGCTGTGGCTAAGTGGTAGAGCACTAACGTTGAGTACAAAGAGGCTCAGGGACTGTGTCCAGGCCTTAAGTTTAAGCCCCACATTCAATGGAGGGAGTGTGGGAGGAGAGGAGGGAACAAAACCCCTCAAAATTCATCAATGAGTTCTTTCCCTACATCTTTCTCTGAAGTATTTCTTTCAAAAAGTTTTATTCGTTTCAATTTTTTTGTTAAGTTCACGGTTATAGCATATTATTTATTATTGTTTTATTTATGACTAGAAATCCATTTCATCTTCCCCATGATTCACTGCTTTTCAAAAATTACTTAAATCACGATTCATAGACTGTGACATAAAATTCAACAAATCAAAAAGTAGTTCAGGTTCAGTTGTGTTTGGTTTCCTCATGGAACTCTTCCAACCCTTTAAATATTATCCTGCCCTGATCATCTGGGCTCAATTTCCTTTCAGGTACACTAACCCTTGGAACAATTTTTCTGTTTTCTGACCTCTCAATTTTGCATTCTGCAAATTTAATTTAGGTGGAATCATGGAAAAGTATAATTTTGGGTCTGCATGTATTATGCTAGCAAGTACCCTATTAGTTAAATAAGCCCTTAGCCATTCATTTGGCTATTTTTCTAAGCAGAATATGCTTAATATTCAGCTGTGTGACTGTGTGAATAAACAGAAACTTTATTTTTTTTCAGTAGTATTTCATTGTATGCATGCATTATAGTGTGTTTACCCATCCACTTTTTGAAAGACATCTGGGTTGTTTCTGGAGTGTGGTGATTATAAAATTTCTATAAATATTTGCGTATAGACTTTTGTATGAACATAAGTTTCTGTTTCTCTTGAGGGAAATTGCTGGGTTGTACAATAAGCGTGTGTTGAGTTATAAGAAACTGTCAAACTCTATTGTATTGAATACAAAGTTTGGCATTCATGTTGTAAATTTATGTGAATACTAATTACGTGGCACTGTGTTCAGTGCTATGATTTCTACTGAGCATTTAGAGAAGTCTAGAATCACTTCTTCCTAATTATAAATGATAGTGACTTTCTTGATGCATGCTTATTTTTTATCTTTTCTCTGTTTTGATAATACATTTTACATATTTGTTTTTATGTGTTATAACTCTGTTGTATTTTCATTGCTGGGGTACAGAATTCTTTATAAATCTCATATAGCATCTCATGCCAGAAAATTCTACTCTCACAAAGTATGGCTTACAGAAACTTCCCTTAGCATTGTTTCTGTGATGAAATGGTCTCATACACAGTGTTCATAGGTATTATTTGTCATTATTTTTATATGTCATTATTATATTATTTATATGTCATTATGTAAATAATGTCTTGTCTGGGCTGGGAATGTAGCTTAGGGGTAGAGGACCTATCTAGTATGCATAGAAGCCTTGGATTCAATTCCTCAGTACCACATAAACAGAAAAAGACAGAAAGGCTTCTATGGCTCAAGTGGTAGAGCACTAACTGTGATTAAAAGAAGCTCAGGCCCTGAGTTCAAACAAATAAATATTCAATAATGACTTGTCTGACAAAGTTAAAGCTTTTTTTTTAAAAAAAAGAAAGGATGACATAGTGTAAATACAAAATATCTTCTAAGCTTACTGAAGCTATGAGTTGAAGGAAATATATAAATTTTATTTCCATGATTCATCACCTCATGTATATAGGATATATTTTCTTTATTTGCAAATGTCAGTTGTTTATTTATTTATCTATTTATTTTTCTTACTAAACTGGCTAGCATATCACTTATCAAGTCCTTTGCTCTGGTCTAGTACTTACAAAAGTATATTCCATATCTAACATTCAGTTAGATTTTAGCTCTGTTTGGACACTATCGTCATTTTTAGGTTAAAGGCTTTTTCTCTGAGTCATTTGGTGATCGTTCATTTTTCTGTTTTATTCAAGAAAGGGTTTAAACCTTTCCTGTACATTTTCTTATCTACTGAAATGAGCAAGCACAATACTGTTTTCTTCGCTGTGTTAACTCATTGATTTTAGAGATTACCTTTGGATTCCTTCAAAACTCCTCACCTGGTTGCAATGTAGATGATGAATCATACTTTTAATATATTGTTTCATTTAACATTAGTTAGTGTGAGTATTTTAAAAGTTTAGTGTCAGAATAATACTGCAATTATGGATTTTTTAGAGAAGTATTTTCTTTATTATTAAATGTAAATAAAATAGATACACATATGCTTATTAATGTTACTTAGCACTTCATTTATGTATATTATTGAGAACAACACTGGGAAAATGAGTATTTTGTGACATTTCTAATTTTATCTCTACCAAATTGGCCTGAATGTTTCTTTTTAAAATAGAATATTTGAATACTAAATTTACTCATCAAGGAAATATGATGCCAAACTCTGACATCAGCCAAAGTCCCACAGCAATGTCACATGGATCAGTTTTTCTTTCCAATTTTATGTATGTACATCAACTAAGACTGTCCAAGTTCCTCCAAAGGGTTTGCTTTTCTGAAAACAGTTTTGTATTGTTTTTTGATATTTTCATTTATCTTTCAACTAAAACCTATGCATAATTGAGATTGAACAATTGTCACAATGGTCCACAATAGTAGTTGTCTGCCACAGGTTAAATTCATATTATAATTTTATTCTTATATATATTTTTTTGCTTTCATATAGACACATCAGTATAATTTTTTTTTGTCTGTCATGGAGCCTGAACTCTTGGCCTGGGCGCTGTCCCTCAGCTCTTCATATCAATGCTAGCACTCTACCACTTGAGCCACAGAGCCACTTCTGGCTTTTTCTGCTTATGTGGTGCTGAGGAATCAAACCCAGTGCTCAATACATGCAAGGCAAGCACTCTACCACTCAGTCACCTTCCCAGCCCTACCGGTATGATTTTTAACTAAACTTCTTAAAATTATTTTAATGCAATTTTATATGTACTGCAACATTTGACTTCTCTTTACACAATGATATAATGCTGGGGCCTAATGTTATCATGTTAACAGTAGAAAATTAACACTTGTACTTTCTTAAAGAACTGAGGGAAAAACCGTACATAAATTGAATGAATGAATTGACAGGTATAATGGCAAACTGTTTCCAACTTGCCAAGTAACACCCTCTTTTGAGGCAACTTGTTTCATTATCCCAGAACAAGGAAACCAACAATCTCTTTTTACTATTTCAAACATGCTCCATTGATCATAGCCAATATATTTGTTTATTTTAATGAAACAGATCCTATAATGTTTTGAACACAAACAGATCAGCTATGTCATTAGAGGAAAATAAATAGCAATATTTTTGATATCATTAATAAAGAAAAGTAAAATACAAATATTATTAAAATAACAGTACATAAGCAAAACAGAAACTTTATTTTTATATGTACATCAAAATACCAGTATTGCACTGAGCAATCTCAACTATTTTCATAATTGACCACAATGAAAATTTCTTGTACTGTAATTTAAGAATCGTATTATTGGAAACCAATCTTAAATGATTATTAGGTTTTTCAATGAATGTTCTTTTGGCCAGAAACATCTTACTTATTTTCATATAGAACTTGAAATAGGATTGAGGGCTGCTTTTAAAGGATTAAATGTTTAACAGAATGTAATTCCTGTTGTAATTTTAATGAGATTTTTGAAAATTAAACAGTATATTGACACAATGAATTCCTCATTAAAATCATGCTTTTTTACTCTAAACCAAAATAAGTAATGTTCTGTTTAAAAGTTCCTTTATTAGCTTTCTTTTTTCTTATATGTTGTATGTTAACTATAAGTTTTAGTATATATAATCAATATGTATACATTAACCATCTTGTCATATGTAATATAAACAATGAAACCTAGATCAATCCTTAATATTCAGGCATAATCTGCAAAATCTACAAAGAGAGTATTATTTGTTATATGTTACTAAAGAAGCTATATGACGGGAGATGAATTGATTTTTTTTCCAGTTTTGTTTTTGAGTTCTCTGAAATACCTAGAGCACTTGAGGATTTTCTGCCTGGGCAAATGGAGGAGATACCATCTCTTGTTAGAGTTTAAATTTGGGAATCTTTTCTTCTCCAATAAATGGCTAATCATATCAGCAAAGAATATGCACGTTTTCTGGTTTGTCCCTTTAGAATCGCCTTTCAGGTGCTTTACTCTGACAGAAGGGGAGGTAAAAACAAAGCGTAATGTGGAAAAATTATTTTTAAACCCTGTCTTCTATTCTCCGGAGAGTATACATTTCAGAAATGTGACTTCCCAAACATCTGCTACACAAGCCACCGAGGCTGGCCAGCGTCCTGATGCGTCCTGTGTCTGCCAAGAGTGCGGGGGGCTGGGGCGGCCCTAGAACAAGGGCAGACGGCAGCAGGCTGGGGAAGGCGGCGACCTGGGAGCAGCAAGGGCGCCAGCTTTTCTGAGAATCGCCTCCCTGTGTCCATTTGCTTCCTAACTGCGACTCCGTTTATTCCATTTCCGAGTGCGAATGGACAACACAAAAGGTGGTTAGAAATGACGTCGTGTATCACTGGAAAGCAAAATCAGCTACAGATGGCGAGGATCTACTCGCCTTCAATTACCTGGAGTTACAAAGGTGGCGGTGTATCATTGAATAACCTTACCCGGCTGAATTTGTGTGGACCACAGTGGGAAAGTCCAATATTGAGGCTCCTTTCTCAGACCTTAATACCTCCAATGTGTGCTAGAGCAAAAATTCCAGTTAAATAGATTGAAGGAAGGGCTGGGGAGCGGAGGGATGTAGGATAAAGTTGAAAGGACGACATCGATCACGATGCATTGTATTCATAAACTGCCTTGTTAAATGGTCACTCCTTTGGACAGCTACTTAAGGACAATAAAAATACCAAATCAAAACACACCACGTCTAAACATATACTTGTGCTATGTAAAGGAGGAGAGAGAAATTGCAACACAAACTCTTTACTAGAAATCGTAAACAGTAAATTTAGAGACAGTGTACAATGAGAGAGGGGGAAGGTGCTTCTCTCAAATTTAGAATGTTCAGTGTATTTCGTGTGTGAAGGAGTGAACCTGTAGAGCATGATGAGACTTGAAGAAATATATGGCACAGGACCGTGGCATGAACTAGCAAAAGGACCGTATTGGAAGACTAGGAATTACACATGTAATGAGAAGGTTGAAACTTTCATGATTGTGTAAATTCTCCCATCCCTAAAGTTCAGTACAGAACATTTTCAATGCAATTTTCTTCCAAAACAGAATATGTGATAATTCCCTGTGAGATTGTGGGATGAGATTCCATCCTGATGTGCCCTGAATTTGGACACACACAGCACTTTGACTCAATGGCCATGGTCCATTTCATCAAGACTTCACAGGCAGAGGGAAAAATTCTGATTCTTCATTTACTTGAGGGTAAAAATTAATGACTGGTTTAATTGCAGAATAGGTTCATGAGGTCAGAAATCAAATCATTATTTAAGGTACAGAATTTTCCCTCCAAACGAATTTCAAAAAGCAACAAAATGCCTGTATCTGCAGGTTAGAAATGACAGTTCAATAGCCACTGACGTGCTACAGGGCTGTATTGTGAAGTTGCTACCCTTTTTCTATAATTTCCTTCCTCCCTTTATTCATCGGCAGACCTTTTCTTTTGCTTCCTTGACAGTTGTTTAGTAACACAATAATAGGTGCTTAAAGTTTTTGCTTCCTTCTAGGTTTGGGATATATTCAGTAATCTCTGCAGGAGTTACAAATGATGAAGGGAAAATACTGGTAGAATATTTTAAAGGTAAATTATAAATATGCAGTTCTTACAGAAGCTCTATCCTAAATAAATTCATGAATAATGAATGCAAACTGCACAGAGTAACGTTTGTAACATAAACATTGTTGCATTATAGACAGAAAATAACTGTCAAGTAGTTCTCAGACTATTTTTGTGGGCCTACTAAAAATGTTGTTGTGTGACTATTACCCTGGAGATCACTCAAGGTCATCATGTGAAGTCTGTCAAGATAACAATTTCTAATATAGAAAGACTCTACATGAGCTGGATTTTCACAGGATAGTGACCTTCAAGTCCCAACATCTTGTCCTGATATTTACTGAGGCTTTTCCTACATTGTATAATGTCCTGGAAAACACACACACACACACACACACACACACACACACATATTTTCAAAAACCACTCTTTACCATAAGTCTAGGCTGGCACTTGGGTCTATATTTGATCTATCCAGATGTACATGGGTGGATCTTGAAGGACAATTACAAATTCCACTCAGGGTTCAATTTTTGAGCTTCAAAGAGGAAATGTCCCAAATGTGAACTTTAAATAGAAGATTCAAGACAACTTCTTTTTGAGTGTCAAAGCTTTAAATCTCTGCTGTGTCCATCCTGCCTAGCAGAAGGCAGATCTGTTCCTCGGCAGTAACCTTGTCAGACCTCCATTGGAAGCTGGAAGATGGGGAATTTCTCAGTGATTCTTGCCATTGTGAAGTTGTGGGCAAGAACTTAGTCAATCTGAGAGACACTGCTGGTGGCTGTTCTTCAGCTAACCTGCTGCCTGCCTGCCCACAGCTTACTGAAACACAGGCCTCTGCAGCATTACATCTGAAGATTGTTGCTAGTTATTCTTACCAAGCTTTACTTCCCAAATATGGGAATCACACACTGGAGAAAAATAAAGATTTTTAAAAATTACATCAACTTTTAAAAATCAATTGTATTTGCTTAAACTGGGAGATAAAGGCTTTATTTATTGTGTACAACATAATGCCTTGAAATACACACAAGCCCAGGAAGGGTTGAATCTGGCTAATTGATATTTGTGTCATTCTAGTTAATTCTCTGTCAGAAGTCACATCTACTGATGTGGTTTGAAAAAGCTACATATGTAAGAAATGATTAGCTTTGACTAGAATGAACTTTGTAAGAAATTATCATTAGTAAATTTTATTCCCTGTATTTTTGTATTCTATTTGCTATAATAGTAATATACGGGGATATCATAAGAAGAAAAAGAACATCAAGTCCATTAGACTTCAGAAAATTTGCAACAATATTAGCTCTTTTAAAATCGGGGGGAGAATAGCATACAATACAGATCATTACAATAATCAAAGTTGTAAATTGTTATCTGATGATTCTATTATCATCAATCCCAAAGTGTTTTGCTCTGTATTAATTTGTTTTTCTGTATTAATTAAGATTCTATAATTATTGCTATGGTTTCATTGTAACAGATTAGTTGATTTGATATGCTTGTAATATGTCCTTATCAGTTTGGTGAATATTAGAAATTCTGCCTTTGTGAGCTTAAATTATCTGCATAGTTTAAAGTATATAAACATTCATAGATAGATGATAGATGCATATATACATATGCATACATACATATATGTATACATGTAATTTTATGAACTTTATTAAATTATAGGCCAGTCAATTTAACATTATGTACTTTTCAAAAATCAATGTTAACTTTTGAAAGTCTGTGAAAGTGCAGCTAAGAACAGCCTTGCTAGCATACATCAATATCAAATTTTAAATTAGCAGGTGTTGTTTTCATTTGTATGCTAAAGAGTTGAGTTACTTTTATGAGATTATATGAAATTCTGACTTGATAATTTGGAAATATCGCTATGCATCAAAGGTATGTGAAACAGAGAGAGACAGAGAGAGGCCATAGGAACTATTATTGTTTAATTTACCTATGTAGATATGATGGTCTACCTGCATTTATCAAAAATTTTTGATACACATTTTGGTAGTCCAAATTTTCCTCCCACAAACTGTTTCTTTACTGTAAGTATGCACACTATGAGGGAAAAGAGGATTTGAAATAGACCTACAAATTATGAAAACATGTATTAAGACATAGTACAGCATAGGTTAAGATTCAATGAACTTTTTTCTTACTATATGTTAATTCTAAATTAAACACTTTTATGAAATGTATTTCTTATGATACAATAAGTAGGAATGGCATATAATTTAGAAAACAATTTGTGTGTCATATACATATGTGAACATAGGCAATTACAATTCAAAATACATAAATAGAGCTAAATTATGTAGAATAGTATAATGCAAGGCACATTTTGAAATTCATTAAATATATCAAACCTTCTATGTAGAAGCTATTCAAATCCCTACCACAAAAATATAGTTCATTATTAAAACCTTCTGCACAAGGAACATTAAAATTAAAGTTGTAAGTGTATTTGTATATAGTATGCATATAAATATAGACACAGATGGGTATAGGTAATGGGTATGGTTATAGAAATGGAAAAAAGATGATAAAATGAGGTCTCAATAGCAGGGCAGTGGTTAAAACCAGCCACTCCAATGACATGAAATGGTATTCTCTGTGTCTAAACCTTAACAAGTTTCAAAAACCCAGAACCAATGAAAAGAAGAGGAGAGGAATTCAGACAAGGATCCAATGTGTATCCTACAAAATAAAGATGAGTGAAAGACCAAGAAGGGGAGAGATCGGTGAGACCGTTAAAAGGGGTGACATTGATCAAGACGTACTCTACTCACAAACTGCTTTGTTAATTGGCAACACCTTTGCACAACTACTGAAAGATAATTTTTAAGTAAAAAGAAAATACCCAAAGCTAGTTTGCTGAGTGAAAATCTGAGGGCCTTTGCAAATGTTCTCTAATAGCCCAGCAAGAATACAAAGGGTCATTATGTCTTTTCAGGTTTATACTTAACAAGGATTTAAGTAGAACTTCCCTTGAGAGAACTGCTGCAATTTATTACTGGGTGATTTGAAAGGCTCAGTTCTTGCCCCAATCACACCACAGTTTTCTTGCTATGGCTGGTGCTTCACGAGCAGCTTCCTAGGCCTTAGCATCAATGAGAACAAAACCAGTACCACTGGGAAATCTAATTACACTGATCCTTTCCTGCCCCAAAGGGCAGCAATTCATTCAGAGAGAGATAAACAGCTATTCCCGAAGTGATTTTCTTCTCTATTCCAGCCGTTATCCGGTCAGTAAGTACCCTCTCCAAGATCTTAATAACTGTGCATGTGTGAGCATAGCATGTCAAATGTAAACTATGAAATAATTACTTTGTAGCCGGGCAACAGTGGCTCATACCTGCAATCCTAGCTGCTCTGGAGGTTGAGACCGGAGGTTTGCGGTTCAAAGCCAGCTAGCTCCCTTAGCTCCAACAAATCTCCCAAAAGAAGCCAGAAATGGAGCTCAAGTGGTAGAGCACTAACTAGCTTTTAGCAGAAGTTCACCACCATGACGGAATTTAATCCCCTGGGAAGCAATCTCCCCTCCCCCAGACACATCATTTTACAATAAAGAGAGAAAAAAGCAGTTCCATTACTAAGAAGAGGACCATGGTGTCTGTTTATATTCCTCTTCCTGTTCCATTCAGTAGCTGCAGGTGTGACGGAATTCTGAGAGAACTTGTATAAGCTTAGTTATGGCAAGTCCTCTACAGCAGACAGTCCACGTGATTCCCAGGGGCCACAGATAGGAGGATCAAAATCCATGGTCAAATAGGAGAGCAACCTAAACTATAACATCAAAATGCAGAAAATAAAAATAAAAAAAACGCTGGGCTGTGTGTGGAGGATGAGCTACTGTCTGCTGAGCACAAGGCTTTGTGTCCCAGTGCCAGCTCGTTCGCTGACCACCCGTGCTGCGCTGGGGCACTGAATAGAGAACTGTAGACTATTAGAGCCTATTAGCCCATTTGAGTACAGAGAGCTAGACACATTTCAGCCTTTGTCTCTACTCATTTCTATCTCTACATCCCTAATGCCATCCCTTGCCTAATAACTACCGGAACAGGAAATTGCATCACTTTGGCCCTAAATCTGGCGGCACACGTGGAGGATCATTTCTACTGCAAAGTTCTCTTGTGGGAGCAGCCAGAGGCTCGGGATTGATGCAAATTCATTTTTCCCTGGCCTCTTCATATTTCCATCCTGCTGTACACTGTGCCCTTACTGGGCTTTACTGAGAGTCATTCCTTAACAAATTCTTTTCACATAAATTTGACTCTGGGGATCCTGACACCGCTATTGATTTATTTACAGTATCATTAATCAGATTTTTAAGTCCTTTGCAACCAAATGTATGGGTCCCAAAAAAGTGTCAAATAAAAAATGCATCTAATTTGGAAACCCTGGGTTCCTCTCTGATGGTGCCTTAAATTCCTCCCATCTGATATCCATATGCTTCCACACAACCTCGTTCATTCCACTAAGTGGTTTCAAGGGCAAACCAGATTGTAATGAGGAAAGAGGCAGAGAGGAGAGAAGGTAATGAGCACTACAGAAACAAAGGGAGCACAGTGTGCCTTCGGATTGCAAAGCCCTGGAGAAAGGAGCGTGAGAGCTTTTTCCTGGTACACCACAGAACTTTCAACATTACCCGTATGTTTCTGTGCTTGTCCTCAGAAAATATTAGACAGGAATTTGGTTCTTTTACATCCTTTATCCTCCCGCTTCTTTTCTCCCACCTTTATTTTCTGAGTGCATCAATAACATGAAAAGTTTTATTACTAGAGGAACATTGTTTCACTGTTTTAAGTTTTGTTTCAATTGTGCATTGCTGAAGATTCAAAGCAAGATCTCTTATATTCTAGGCAAGTGTTCTACCACTTAGCTACATTCACATCCCAAGCTGTGTTTTAATAGCCAAATAAAATTGTATGAAATTGTGCAAGGTATACATGAACATCAATGCATTGTGCTACAACTTAATAACATAAAAATTATTTGTCAACCTCAGAAACATTGTGGGGTCCCTGAAATGTTCTTAGTTTACTTCACTCATGAATCCCATAATTTAATTTTCTCTTCAGACTGAGCAGATATTCTTGTCAAATTCCCAATGCACAGAATGATCACCTCAAATTTTATTTTCATGCTGATTTGCATAACATAAGTTTGCTTTTTAAGTAAAAAAATCACCAGGTTTTTATAAATTTTCTGTCATATCCACTAGATATTATGAGCAATTTCGAGCTGTGATTAGGATTTATATTTCAACTAAATTAAAATAAAATAAACATTTTAAAGAAATGAATGCTTATCACTAGTTTCAAGCATTTTATAAACAAAAATTCTTAATTGGAAATTTGTAATTTCTCTCATTCTATGGCTATTTTGGTATATTTGTTCAATAAATCATTACAAACTTAATTTAGCTAATGTCTATTCTTATTAAAATTCCAACCATTGTTACTTGTTAAAATACTTTTCATACAGGAAAAATGGGCTGCAAAAGCAATGCTTTTTTAAGAAAAAAACAATCTTCCTATATTTCTCACTTTTCTCTCAGTGTCTCTTTATTATTTTGCTTTAAAAAATTTTTGGAACACTGACTAGTTTAAATTCAAATTGTTGCTCATAAAATATCTTTTATAAGACAATTATTCATGTGTGTTTCATGTTTATGAATGTACTATAAGTACAGATAATATTTTATTTCCAAAATGGATCTCCAAGTATCTTTTTGTGTGTAGTTCTGTTTACATGATGGTTTTTGTCTCCCTTCAAGAGAGAGAATGGCTATAATGCTTATCATGCTGTTTGGTAAAAAACGTTTTGGTTCCTCTAAGCTGAAGTTTCCACCTTTATAATAGAAACTACTTCATGAGCAGATGACATGCTGGATCCTTTATGTCTGTTCTGAGAACTCATGTGTGAAGAACTGTCACAAAAATATTGCTACTACTTTGTCTGTGGTTCTCAATTTAATTATATCCTTTGTCCCTGACTTAAGTGTTTCATGTCTTATGCTTGGAAGTCTGAAATGTCACAGGGTATTTTTTAGCTAACTACTAAGGTACAATCTCATCTCCATTATAGTTTTAGCAAAAAATATTAAAAAATAGAACTCATAAAGATGTGGGTTGCAACATGTATATCAAATGCATATCAACAAAGAACATGGTCAACAACTATACTAGTCAAGATTTTGTGTCCTCCAAATTCATGAGTTTCATCTTATTGCTCAGGTCCGTGCAAAAGCCTTTGAAAAACAATACAGTCATATAAGATCAGGTCTTAATATAAATTTACTCATGAAGGAGAAATTTAGGCCACAAAGAGACATGACAACTGTGGGAACAGACACAAAAGGATGGTGACCATCTCATGGGAGAAATCTTAGGAGAAATCAGCCCTCATTGAAATGTGATCCTGTCCTTTTAACATTAGAAATTGAAAAAAAAAAAGTGTAACTTCTCATTTGTGACATTTTTTTTCTTTTTTTATTGTAAAAATACTGTACAGAGGGGTTACAGTTACCTGAGTAAGTTAATGGGTACATTTCCTATCGAGCATTGTTACTGCCTGCTTTGGAGTTTCCCCCTACCATCCCTTCCCTCCCCAACTCCCCAATGACCAAACTTACACTGCCAGTCAGGCATCAAGGAATCTCCAAATTGAACAGTTACCTATATCCACTTAGGAAGTAGTTTCAGTCCAAGATATGGGAAATATGTTCAAGGATAGTTTGCTAGCTTGTTCCCTAGTATCTTCTGACTGAGCTATGAACCAAGGAGCTTTCTGGTCAGTCTGGTGACGAACATCTAATCTTTCCTTTGGTCTGGTAACTGTATGTAGATTTCTGGGTGAACATAATGCTTTCCATCTCAGAGAAGAGTTGCAGAGATTCTCAGAATGTGAAAGGAAGGATATTATTGCTTCCACTGGGTATACACAGAACAAATAATGTCAGAACTCACTTGGAAGATAAGGTTTAGACTATAACAGACATGACTGGACACAGAGAATGAAAAGTGGTGCATCAGTTAGCCCTCAATCTTCCATATTCTACCATGCCATCCTTATGTCAATTAGAGAAGACAGTGAAAGATTCTGACTGAATTTGGCACACTAGCGAGTGAGAATGTCTTTCTAATAATTCAGCCCTACCCCCACATTCTTATGGTGTCATTAGGTGACAACCAAATAAATGCAGTTCTGACAATGGGGCAACAGATGCTCTGGTTTAGGCTGACTCCAGTTTGAGTTAAAAGAAATCACCCACAGGGGCTGGGAAGGTGGTTCAGTGGTAGAGCGCTTGCCTTGCATGCATGAGGCCCTGGGTTCGATTCCTCAGCACCACATAAGCAGAAAAAAAAAAAGCCTGAAGTGGCGCTGTGGCTCTAGTGGTAGAGCACTAGCTTTGAGCTGAAGAGCTGAGGGACAGCACCCAGGCCCAGAGTTCAGGCCCATGACCGGATCCAAAA
>NW_012267259.1:13086105-13118364 GCF_000151885.1 Dipodomys ordii | reverse complement strand
AAAAAAAAAAAAAAAGGAAATCACCCACAGAAATAGCCAAGGATGTAATGTGTCTGTGGTGCTTACTCAAGGAGCACCTACATGGAAGTATATGGCATCAGTTACGGTAAAACTGACACCTCATATGGGATGTGTGTGTGTGTGTGTGTGTGTGTGTGTGTGTGTGTGTGTGTGTATGTGTGTGTAAAATGGCTAGAAATTATTTGATTTCATAGGAGCAAGAGCTGCCCTGCTTAAAATCAAAATGGAATATAAATCTTGCTTGTGGGTGCAGAGCAATTGCTCCCCTCCAAATCCACTTGTCTGTTCCTGAGCTGCATGAAGAATAGAAAAACTGGGTGCAGAGCCAAACTTAGTGGAGAATAACCAGCATCAAAGGCAACATGTGTGTCCTAAGCGTACGGTGGGGCTCTGGGGAGGGGAGGAACTGAACAGTTTATACTGCTGATTATACAGATGGCCAACCCACGATTCTGGTTTCTCAGATGGGTGGAATGAATGTCTAACAAGTTTTTGTCACAGTTTGTAGTGCAAAGGATAGCTAAAATGATCTTGGAGGGTATTTGTATTAAGTAAATGGACCAATGCTTCTTTCACTATGATGGGGTAATATCATAACTGACTAGAGGTACATAGTCATATAGGGTGCATGATTTTTATATATACCATTTATTATTATTAAATATATTAATACATTGTCAATAATATTATTGATAATGAATAATCTGTTAATAGTTAATAACCAATGATACATTAACCTATATATATATATATATATATATATATATCCTTTAAAAATTTGGAACTATCCCAGGCTGAACTTCATTTAATATACCTATTCAAGCATAATAGCTTAGCACCACAGTATACTGTGGTATACAATGATTTGTGTTTGTTTGGATGCACTATTGTGATGACAGAGATCTGACTTAGACTTCACAAATATTGAGGAAGCACTCTGCCACTGAACTAAAGATCCTCGCCCAACAGACTGAGGACACATGTTTGATTACACAGTTACTATGGAGTGGAGCTCCCAATTTATTTACATCATGAGAGGGCATTGAAAAAGATTTCTGATCTGGGAAAAGAGCTACAGTCAATATGTTAAGTGTAGTATCTAGAGAATGAATATTTTTCTTCCATTTTTCTTCACTCCCTCGCTATTTCCCTCCCTCCCTCCTTTCCTTCCTTCCTTCCTTTCCTCCCTCCATTCCTTCCTTCTTTCTTTCTCTCTCTCTCTCTCTCTCTTTCTCTCTCTCTTTTCTTTCAGGTCTGAGACCAGCACTCAAACTTGATACCAGAAATTTTCACTCATTGACCAGGTGCTCTACAAGCTGAGCCACACCTCCAATGCCCAGAATGCATGTTGTACTAACACCTCATAGTCTATAGGTTTATCTGATTGGCTTGCTACCCAAGTAAGTATAAAGTAGGAGATAACAGGCAAGCTTCAGAAATAGCCTCAGCCACACCATTATCTATTGGGAGACAGCTGTGTTCTTCTTCTCTGTCTGCATGCATCATTGGGATTCATGAGACACGTGCCAACTCAAGTGCTGAGAAGTTTTCAAATGCTGTGCAGCCTCACCAAGAGGCACCTCTCTCTTCGGAGGCTTCATTACCCTAACACACATTTGACTGACAGTGTAGCTGTAGGGAGACCTCGGAAGAAGGAGTCAGAGTCCCGCATGTTCCTAATTAGAGGAAAGTAAACTAGTCCTTCCACTATGGAAGTCAGTATGGAGGTTCCTGGGAAAATGGTAAAATAGAACTAAAGAACTAAAGGATTAAAATTACGATCTATTCATCCCACGTGGTGTATACAGCCAAAAGTCAGATATCACCAGAGATAACCGTATGTGCACATAGTGGCAGCATGAGAGGGTCTCACCCCTTGTCCGTCAGTGCTTGAATGGGCGAGAAGAACGTGGTGCATAAACACAATGGAACAAGGAAGAATAAAATTGATGTATACTGCTACCAGGGTAGCAGACGAGACCGGAGATAATCAGAGTGCATTTTAAAAAGCCCAGTCAGAAAAGACTACTATCATTTATTTTCTCTTATCTGTCAATATTAGAAGAGGGTTTTTTTGTTTTGTTTTTAATGAAGTAAGGAAGGTTTCAAAGGGAATGGAAGCTTATGAAAAAGGAGAATGAATAAGATCAACACAGTAAAATATCAAAATATAAGTCAATTACAAACGTCTAGCAACGTTCATTATTTAAATTTAATGAAAAGCAGAAGAGGAGGGAATGAGAGACATGGGGGAAGTGGCAGAGAAGACAGACACCAACGAAAAACAGAATAACCAAACTTCACATTTGGTTACATAAGGCAGGCACCTCAAGCAGATTACTGCAAGTGTGGGGGACATGGACAAGCTGAGTACACACTAACCTTGAGGACACAAGTCCTAAAACTTTGATGACATAACTCCTAAGGTCTGAGCTACAGTGCTCAGTCTCTTTTTTAGTGTCTCAATGAACACATCCTCACTCACTCCTGGTTTATGAGGACTTGTTCAGGGCTCAGATTGCAGCAACCTCACAATAATTCAGCAGGTTTTACTGTCCTAGTTAAAAAAAGGCCACTATATGAAAGCAAAAAAAAAAAGAACATAAACAGTTCCTTCTGTGGAGAGTGTCTATGGTTGATATGGCTTCTATAAACTTTATTATAATACTTGAGTCTGATTTATAATCAAACGCCTGTGCTTCTTTGTCTACCATAACTGTCTTCTAGTGCTCTCGTGGGGCTGTTCTGAGACTCAACTGCACACTTTAAGGTTTTCTCCTCCCCAGAGCAAACAGCACAATGAAGCTGCCTGAAAGGCACAGGTTGGAATCTGTAGTCCCCCGGGTGTACTTTTTACACCTTAAACAAAGAATACGTTGACATAAAAGTGAGAAAAATGGCTCTTCTACAAGGTCATTCATACCCCTTCCTCCTTGAATCTGAGATTACTATGGAGGGATGCAGTGATTCTTTGCATATTCAATTTCAGAGATATAGGTCACTTGTCATGATAGCATCTTAACAATAAATTTTAAAATCAGCTTTGTTGGGAAAATGTTTTCAGGGGAAGGAGGTAAATTATTAGAAAGTCATCATGATCACACACCTGTGGAAGGAAGAATCAAATATCAAAGAGGATGGCTAGCACCGAACTGAAGAGTTTGTTTTATTACATACATATTTTTTGTGTGGTCAGTTACCTGTAGAGGAAATTGTTCTTCACCTAGTACAAGTACTCTCTTTTCAAATAACTTTCCCTTGTTCTTGATTTTTGGCAGTAGTGTCCATTATGAGGAAAGGAAATTAAAAGGCCTACAATATTACAAAGGTTTGACATTTAATAAATCACAGTTTTGAAAATATGCCATGTTTTATTCATTAACAAAAGCATTAATATGACAAATTTGAAGTGTCCTCGGTAATATTTTTGACCTTAAAAACTTGGGAAGAATACCTGTCTGTATCTGTTCAAACATTTGCAGTACAATCACTGGATTTCTACCCATATCCAGTTTTCTAAAATAAATGCGAATATAATTCAGATGTATATGAATTGAGTACTTTTTAAAGTGATAAAGAAATATTTACAAAACAATTCCAATTTTCTAGTGGATTGTTGGAAAGAAGGTTGGAAGATGTTTGAGAAGAATTCATACAATAAAGTTATAGAATTGTAATCAAAGTAAATAGAAATTGTATGACATTGTTGTTGCAACAATGAGCAGTACAAGTTGTCATGTCAAAAACGAGCTTTACAATGTTGGTGCAGGCGGGGGGGGGAAGGATTAGGTGGGGGGAAGGCTGGGAAGGGGTGTGAAGGGTAAACAAAGGAGGAGGCTGCAATGCTTGGTAAGAAATGTATGCATTATCCTGCCCATGTAATTGTAACCCCTCTGTACAATATGTTCACAAATAAAATAAAATATAAAAAATTACATCTATTCCTTTTATATGTATTTGTTTGGCCAGACAAATATTTTCCAGTTATTAGAGTTACAGGACAAATTGATGATGTCACATTAGCGGTTTTTCACATAGGGTTTCCTCTTTGAAATTAAGAAATATGAAGTTAAAAATTATCTTTAAAAACCCACCCCAAATTTAAGAAGTTGTTAGTAGCTGATCCAAGATTACAACCTAGGTTCCTTGTCCACGGAAGTAGCAAAAATGGTCACATACTATACTCAAAACTCTGACAAGTCATGCCTAATTGTCAGTAAAGATCATTCTGAAATAACTGCTATCTGTCACCTACTTCGTTTTTGAGTAAATCATGTGACTAGCCTATGATTCCAGTGGAAAATTTTATTTTTCCATCCTCAGAACAGCTGATTTCTTTAGTTTCATTTACCAGTGTTTTTGTGCACCTGCATTTCTATCCTTTAGGAGTAAGAGTCTCTGAGGTGGCTGGCAATTCTTTTTTTTGGGAGGGGTCCAGTTCTGGGGTCTGAACTCCGGGCCTGGGCTCTGTCCCTCAGCTCTTCAGCTCAAGGCTAGCACTCTATCACTTGAGCCACAGCGCCACTTCTGGCTTTTTTCTTTTTGCTTATGTGGTGCTGAGGAATCGAACCCAGGGCCTCATGCATGCAAGGCAAGTGCTCTACCACTGAGCCACCTTCCCAGCCTTGGCTGGCAATCTTTATGTGTAACAATTTGCACCATAGCAAGAAGGTTTCCCTGTAGCCTTCTAAACATTGTGCCTAGGACAAGAGTGATAGAGATTTCAGTGGAATGAACATCTGCAGTCAGCTGCCTTGATTTCTTTCTAGAGGTGAGACGGAGAGGTTTTGGATCTTCTGCTGCAGAATGAAGTTCTGATATTCCGAATTCCTTCCATTGTTTTTGTAAAAAAAAAGAAAACTATCTTGTTATTTTGTTTACGCAGTTGTAAAAAGAGGTTGCGATTCAACAGAACAGCTTATGAACGCATTACCTCTTGAGCATTTGAACAATTTCACCCACCCCTCCAACCCCACACTTTCCTGCATTTATTTTTAGGTTATGTATTAATTTGTTTTACCATTTAAACAAATCAATTTATGTATATAATGCATCTTGATCCTTCAACATCTTCACCCCCCCCTTCTACCTCCTCCTTCTCTTATTTTTCTGAGATCTGTGGCATATACATTTCGGCTTCATTCTACACATTTCTTCCATTCATTCTTCTAGCCCTCTCTTCTTTATACTCCCCCTCCTGCCTCATATTCACCTAGTCCCTAGTACTCATTTTGTTAAGCTTTGACTCAGTATTTCCAAAGAACTATACTATTTGAATTTTCCATAGATTCTATTATATTTCAGTTAATTCATTTATAACTGCTAGAGTGCTACCTGGTATACTACCTTCTATATTTATAAGCACATTCTAGATCCCACTAATGAGGGAAACAATGAAACCTGTGCTTCTCTTGATCTGGCTCAATTCACTTAACACAATCTTCTCCAAGTCATTTCATTCCTTATGAATGATTCAATGTTATTCTTTCTGATGGATGAGTAAAATGGGCATTTATCCAACAGAGCACAAATAAGCATACACTAAAGCCACCACCACAACCATGTTTACTGTAGTTTTATTTACCATTGAAAAGATATGAGAGAAGCCCACATGTCCCTCAATGGACAAATGGATCAAGAAAATGTGGCATAAATACAAATGGAATTCTACTCCCTTCTGTTCTGAAATAGATTCTTGTTCTCTCTTGTTTCAAAATCCTATCTCTCAACTTTAATGAAGTAATGCCAAAATGATACTTTTGTTTTTGATAGTTTTAAACTCTTCTTTTGTTAAGGTCAGCATGCTATTTTAGTCTTTCCAGATTTTTCTGTTTCTCTGACCAAATTATCTATGTGAACAGAGTGCATATTTTATACTTGTTGCCTTTCAAGGATGTGTGAAATCTTCCACACAACCTGGCACAAGACCTGCAGTCCAGCTACTTCAATGTCAGCTTGTTCATGGTGATTGATCTTAAAGAGAATTTCTGTTCATCAGCCAGAAAGGAGAATCATTTAGCTGATTTATTGTTATGGCTGCTCACCTTGGAAGTTTCCTTAAAGAACCTTTCTCCCTGATATGCAATCTCCATCAGTGAATATATTTTACATGACATCTGCCATTTGATACATACCTGGAATGCAAACTGCTTCAAGACTTTAGTTAATGTGCTACAGGATGAAAATTGCTGTTTTAGCATTTATTACTTGGCCATATATTTTAATATCATCTATGCCTTTTGGCTTTTGGCAATGTTGTACGACCAGTCTATTTTCCAACACAACTGTTCTGGGATCTATTATATGCTCTTCTTAAGCTTTCCACATTGTGTCAAAGTTTATAGGGCAAATATAAAATTATACTAAATAACTCTCATAAATTATATAGCCATTAACTGTTTAATTTTCCTTATATACCTCTCATTCCAACAATTATTTAAAGATATTCCATAGATCTGAGTAAATGTTTTGTTTAAGAGAACTCTTGAAAAAGTATAGTTGGTGCATGCAATTCCATTTTCCATTGTTTCTTTCAAAAAGTAGTATTTTTCTTAAGAAAGTAAAACCTCAAAAGGCTATATTGCCTTTAAATATAGATAATTAGAAAATTTTGCTAGGAAGAAAGCTTAGGATCCTGATTTTCTTTGAATGTAGGTAAAAATTGAAGAGACCTAAATGAGTTCAAAAAGTTAATTAAGGAATTGAAGATTCGCTACAAATCTCTCTATTCATTTGTAATAATTGAATATATATCACAGCATAGTAATGAAGAACATATGCCATATTTTCTGTGTAATTCCACTTTCACTTAGTCTATGTATAAAGCACGGTGCTGAGAAAAGGAAGGCTGAGTCAATGAATAGATATGAAATGGTAGTAAATAATGATTAAAATAGCTCAACTCAATCTTCACAGTTTATTTCTGCTAAATAAGCAATAAATCTATCCACTAAATTATTTAATAAATTGCTCAAGATAGTTATTAGTGAGTAAAGCAATATATCAGACATTATAGGAAGATACACATCAATAAACACTTTAACTTGCTTAAATTATAATATTTAATTCATTATAACATAATATTTTTCTTCTTTATTAGGTTGCAAAGCTGAAATCATGTCACTTCTATATAGGATTGCTCTGGTAATAAACTCTCAAGTATCAGAGTGTGAAAGTGAACAGTTCAAACCTGATTTTGTGAATCTGATCTAAAATACTAATAACTTTCTAGGTATAATTCAATCAAAACCTGTGAAAGATAATATGATGCCCAGACAGACAGCCATAGCCTATATTTAGAAGAGAAAAAACATGAAAAGAACAGAAGAAAAAAGAAATTGTAGGGGAAATTACTCAATTCTTTAGCCACTCTATAGTGAACTGTTTTTGTCTCTTTTGAGTCAGATCTTAGTCATTTAGACTACCTTTGCAAAAAATTAACCCAAACCTTTATAGTTTGCAAAAAAGCTAACCCATATCATTCAAATGTAAACTTTTATATTATTGAGAGATGGTTTTGAAAGATCAGGACATTTTGCTGCTATTTAGTCTGTGTATTAATTTCCTCTTTGTACCAAAGAATTATGTTTCCTAGCTTCTATGCCTTTGAAGTTACAAAAAAAAATCTGATTGATGTATTTCTTAGCATTCTAATTTTTTAATCTCATGAAGAAATAATTAGAAATAAAGAATAATAATAATTACTCAATATATTTTACATGACATCTTAAATTATATTGTATAAAACTCACAAATATTAAGAAATAAATATTTCACAGGAAGGATCATAACTATATACTATTGGTGAACAAGAACTGCATCAAATTTTCATTAACATAATATTTAACTTTTCTCTAGAAATTTAGCATTTTTAAATTTTTATTTTATTGTCGAGATGCTGTACAGAGGGGTTACATTTACATGAGTAAGGTACATGTCTGGTTGAACATTGCTACCCAGTCCATTGTAGTTCTTCCACTATCCCTTCTCTCCCCACATTCCTCCTCTCCCCCAAAAGTTCATTTTTGACATAGTGTCTTGTGAGTATCATTGCTATAGTGGGTCATCCTTTGTACTTCTTTCATCATTTTGTTATTTCCCTTCCCTTCCCCAAATCAGATAAATGTGTATATAAGATGGTGAGTATCAGAATCAAAGACAGAGATTCCCAGGGATGAACCAATGGAAAAAGAAAAATGAAATAAAATAAGACACAGTACATTAGTTGACATATGGAAACAACAGGTCTTTTCTTTTTCCAGATGTCAACCTTGATGTTGCCAGTGTAGCATCATTTTAATACATAAGAATTCTGCAAGGTTGTGGTGAGACTCCACAGATAAAGCGTCTGCATAGCAGGGCTAAGCCATGACTTCCAATCTAGTACTATCAAAAATACTCTGTCTCATCATATTCCAAGCACATTTTAGAATTAAATATAATTTTAAGAAAAAGACTCTTCAACTACCATTAACATATGACAGAAAACAAGTTTGGAGACATGGTCATATACATACCTATGATAAATAGGCTCAATTTTCTCAAAATGCTAAAAAATAACAATGAAACTGGAAGGGTAACAGAAATGCAATACAAAGTGACCTTTAATAGGAAGTAAATGAAGCCAGGCGCCAGAAGCTCACACCTGTAATCCTACTCAAGAGGCTGAGAGCTAAGGATTGTGGTTCAAAGCCAGCCCAGGCAGGAAAATCCATGAGACTCTTATCTCCAATTAACCACCAGAAAACTGGAAGTGGCGCTGTGGCTCCAGTGGTAGAGTGCTAGTATTGAGCTGTAGAGCTGAGGGACAGTGACCAGGCCCAGAGTTCAAGCATCACATCGAACAAAAAAAGAAAAGAAAAGAAGGAAGGAAGGAAGGAGGGAGGAAAGGAAGGAAGGAAGGAAGGAAGGAAGGAAGAAAGGAGGGGGGGAGGGAGGGAGGGAAGGAAGGAAGGAGAGAAAAAACAAAATAAGTAATTTGTGTCATTAAATATTGTGATTGGGAAAATAGTGTGAATAAAATGAATCAGTGATTATATTAATTTTTACTTAATGGTTTCAACTTCAGGAAGATCTTAGGATATGGCTGGTAATGACTGGTCTTTATGAATGTGTTCTCTCTCTGAAATCTTTAAAACAGATATTTATTTAGCCAGAACTTTGGTTTTGTATTTATATCTTAATCCTCTTTTGTTTTACATTCTGATAAATCATCATTAATTTGACCTTCATTTGTTCCTTTTATTTCTTTCTTTATTTTAATCGTTGTAATTAGTTTTGAGTATTTTAGTTCATTTGTGCTTGTTGACATTTAATCATCTCAGTATTCTTACGCAATTCATTCTGTTAGTTTTAGTTCACTGTTAGTGCTTTAAAACTTTATGATGAATTCATATTTTATTACTTTGAGCTCTCATAATTTCCTCTGACCCATATGTTGAAAATCAAATAATATTATGACATGTCTTCTTACTCTCAGACTTCAGAAAGATATTTCCTATTTCAGATTTTCTTAAATTCACTTTAGGTTCAATTTTGTTTTATTTAATTTTGCTTCACTTTGTTTGCTATAGCACATCTTTTAATAAGGGACTGTGGAATTAAGGCTGATGATTGCTCCTGGCTCTATTTGCTGTTTAATTGGCTTCTGGAAATGTATCCCAGTAGAAGAAAGACACAAGCTGACAGAAGGTGAGCAATTCTAGGACTAATTGTAAGAATTTTCCACAAATTTGGCTATGGTACTAAAATGGGATTTTGTCTCATCCTTTAAGCCTCAGAATCATCTCTACTTATGAAATGACAATATTTCAATTTTTTTTGCAAGAAGTTAAAATAATCTTTTGTTAACATTTGCAAATCTTCCTGTAAATCATCTCCTGGTTTAAAACATGGAGGTCTTCTCTAGAAGATTGCATTTCTCTACACCATTTTACAAGACAGAGATGATTAATTATAGGATTCTTTGTGTCTTCAATGATAAGGTCAAAGATAATTTTAAAACCAAATATAACTTTCTTATGATACCTTTTTTTTTCTTCCCACACTTGCTTATCCGAGTTATTTTGAAAGAATTTTCTTCCACATTAATCCGACTGCTATTCTAAGAGCATGTTAATTGCATGGACAATTGCATTGTGGCATTTGTCTGCACACATGCAACATACTTCGATCACACCTGTCTCCTGTGTTGGTCTTTACTCTCCTCATCTCTGCCCTGTTTGTACCTTGCTATGTCAGGTCAGGCACGGACCAGTCACACCTGCAGTCCCTGGTGGCTGAGATCTGAGAATCTCAGGGAAGCCAAACTGGCCAGAGGAGTCAAGAGACTTTAATCTTCAGCTAAACAAGAAAAACAGCCTGCAGCAGAGCTGGGGCTCAAAGGGTAGAGTGCCAACTTTGAATGAAAAATGCCTAAAGAGAGTGGGAGACCCTGACTTCAAGTTGCATTTGTGGCAAAACACTGCTTTCTGTCTTCAGCGTAGCCGGGTTTTCTCACTGCCTGTCACATGGCAAAGTCATGTTAAATTCCCTCAGTGTCTTTTACTGCATCTATTATTGACACAATCATGTGACTTTTGAAACATGATAACCCTGTGAATATAATATTATTTGACTGTTGTAAAAAAAGTCCTGGAACCATGACAATATCCAGAGTGGTCCTACACAATATAAAAGAAGATAAAGATGATTTGAGGGGTTTTCCCCCCTGAAAATGTATCATCACACGGTAGTTTTTCAAACATTGTGCCAAAAGTCCAACCTACTACTTATACACTGACAAAAGCAACATTCTAATTGCTGGTTGAAAGATTTCTCCAGAAGCTGTGCGTGACTTTTGTGCAAAAAGCAAGTTAAGTGTGCTGTCCCAATTGTGATTGCTTTGTTAATTGTCCCCCGAAATTCTTCCATAATTTTAGGGATCGGTAATTGTGGAGGCAAATTTACCTCTGTTTCTTCGTTCATTTGTGCCCCACCTTAGCAAAGAAAGGGAATCTTGAACAAGCTCTCGCTTTAGATTTAGATAATCTCCTTTTAAACTTACTAAAAAACTATACAATCCTGTTTTTCTTTGATTTTAGAGAGCAGAAACTATTTGTGTGTATTTCCTTTATATATTATTCTTCCATGTGTTCCTGGGAATTTGTCTGAGTAGAATTTAGTAGGCTTTCATTTCTTCTACACCCTTTGACCATTAACTAGGTTTGTAAGTTTTTGAGGATTATCTCATGGTGCTCATGTTTAATAACAATAAATTTTAAAAAGATTGCTCCAAGTGGCTACAGGTACAAATTCTCATCTCGACTTCTCTAGTGCTTGTAACAAGAGTTCTTGTCACAAATAAAACACTTCAAACTGAAGAGCAGAATTATGAAGGACTGGTTTTTTATCAAACACATTTGAACCTCAATCATAAACTCCACATTCCATAAATGAAGAATTTCAGACTAATATTAGTCCTGAAGTTCTCAAAATAAACTTATTTAAGAAGTCATGCATATTTTGACTGTGATGAAGTTGTTTGAAAAAAGGTTTCTGGTATATTTTGGAAGCATTTTTCTTCATGATTAAAATTGACACAGTGACAAATTCTAAACACAACTCCCATGACTACCACTAACATATATTACCTGGAAGTTAGATATCTTATTTAGTCACTGCTCATGGTTTATTATCATTATTATTATTTGCAAAATAATTGATGTTTAAACTGAATGAGATATATTTCTTGAGAATAAATAACTACGTTATAGGATCACAAAAATTGTTCTTAGGGGAAAATTTTGTTAAAAATGTGTTGAGGATTAATTTCAATTTCCTCACTTGACTTTCTCCACAGTGAAATAAAGCATTTAGTTTTCAGCCCTAAATCTAAACAGATAACACATAAATTGTTAAGCAATTTCTCTAAATGTTTTCAGTGTTTACATTAAGAGTTATCTATAGCTACCATGATCACCCTAACATTTTAAAGACTATAGAAATCACATAGAAAATAATAGATGAAATATATCTAGTATGTGATTTCAGAAAATAGAGACAGCTGACTTGTTTCATGAGACCTTCAGAGGAGAGGTTCATCTTACCCTTATTATATTATTCACTGTGCATTTCTATATTCCAATAAAATGCAATGATTGCTTTATTCCATTATGTTATAGAGCAGAAGTTAAGGGATGCTACAGATATAAACAAGATCCCTAACCAAAACAAAATAAACAAAAACCCAGGAGACTTGAAATCTTACTAATATATAAAAGGGTGGAGGCATGGCTCAAGTGGTAATGCCTAGGATGGTAGAGAACAGTGAGAGGAAGAGGAGGAAGGGGAAGAGTAAATGTTTGAGAAAAGTGGCTCCATTTTGTGTACAAACAGTATATTTTGTGGTATTTTGACTTAGATTCTTCTTACCTCCTTCTCCAAAGTTCTGTGCAAACTGAAAACCTAGAGCCTCACGTAAGGTGACATTTGTCAAAAACACATTAAATACAAATCTACTTCTCGTTGGCACCATCTTGAGAGTGTATAGTAAAATGGTATCTTCAGATAAATCTGTCTAAAACACAAAATACATACTTGTATTTACATCACTGTTTACATCTTGGGGACTTAAGTCAGCCCATACATCTAATTAGTATATGTCTAGGATAGATCTTGCAGATGAGCAGAAGAGCTCAATAGCTATGTACATATGACCATATAAGGTGATGCTAAGCAAAATGAAATGCCAAGATAAGGATACAAGAGGTTTTCCTTTGTTGTTTTTGTTTTTAATTTTTTATTGTGAAAATACCATATAGAGGGGTGACAATTACATGGGCAACGTAATGATTACATTTCTTATCAAGCATTGTTGCCTCCTCCTTTGTTTCCCCTTTCCCATCCCTTCCCATATCCCCCTCCCGCCCCCACCCGCCAAAGTTGTAAAGTTCGTTTTCAACATAACAACTTGTAAGTCTCATTGTTTTTTTCCTTCCCCTCCACAAATTATACCAACATCAAATACAATGAAAGCAGGAGTTATACTGTGGGGGAGAGACATACAAAGCAGCAAAGAAATCATCTTATAAATGTGTTAGAAACAATTGCAAGAAAGAAAAAAAACATTTAAATCCTTATCTTGGGGTTCATTTCACCTAACATCAACTTATCTGAACTTTTCTGCTTGACTCAGACATATACTAGTTATTGCAAATAACAGAAACCATGGGACCTGTGTTTCTTTGGGCCTGGCTTACTTCACTTAATATAATTTTTTCCAAGTCTTAACATTTCCTAACAAACAGGGCAATGTCATTCTTTCTGATGGAGGCATAGAATTCCATTATGTATCTATACCACCTTTTCTTGATCCATTCATCTACTGACGGGCATCTGGGTTGGTTCCATATCTTAGCTATAGTAAATAATGCTACAATAAACATAGTTGTGCTGGTAGCTTTAGTATGGTCTTGTTTATGATCATTTGGGTAAATGCCCACAAGTGGGATTGCTGGGTCATAGGGAGCTCTCTGTGGAGTCTTTGGTGGGAATGTAAACTTGTTCAAACACTTTGGCAAGTATGGAGGTTCCTGTTGTTTTTGTTTTTAATGAACTATGTGATTCATTTTTTTCTTTTTTTTTCCTCCTATGGCTTATTCCCTGCTGCCTCTGTAGTTGATTTTGGTATCCTGGGTATTTATATTTATGTATATCTCAAGGAAGCAGAGACCAAGGACAAAGGATGAACCAATGCAACAGTGATACTCACAAGACAATATGTTGGAAATGATCTGTACAATTTGGGGTGGTGGAGATTGGGAGAGAGGGAAAGTGGGAGAAAAATGAAGAAAGGGGTAACAAATTTGACAAAATTTGTACTCACTACCTCACATATGTAATTGTAACCAGTATGTATATCACCTTGACAATAAAATTAAATTTAAAAAAGAACTGGATAATGAGTCTATTAGAATCTTGCTGATCTTAAGTTTAAAAAGTCTGTTATATTAATATGCTATTTATTTTTATGAGTCTGTGATAGTCCTTTGAATAAGATTAAGATTTTTTGAAAAGAAGAATTAGTAGAATAGACAAATAGAGGGTATTAATGCAAAATTGTCACCACCAGGCATTTTGTGTAAAATTCAGTTTCATTTGTAAAGAGAACATGCACTTGAGTCCCAATCTAGCACGTACAGACTCAGCCTCTTATTGTAAAAAGAAACATGCAATTTGAAAAAGGGACATTAAGTCTCCTGAAACAACACTCACCCTAAGAATCAGAGCTTAAAATATATGAAGGTAAAGATAAATGAACTCAGTCAACAAACCAATTAAAAATAGCATACATAGGATGGCTGGTGTCATGTTCATTCTAAGGTTATGTTACTATCCCCTTCTAGTTGAGGCTTAATATCCAAAATAGGATATTTTTTTAAAAATTTACATGGATGTTTTTCTTTACAAAATTAATTTGCCTGAAGTTTGACCATAAACAACCTATACGCTCATGGTCCTCACACAAACAAAATATAAAAGTAATTATGGACAAAAAGAGATATGCAAAAGGAAGTTATAGAAGATTTAAAACATTTTTAATTTTTTCCTATTTTATTAAAGATCAATTAGTTGTCTAAGAGTGTTTATGTTCTTCCTCCTATGGTATGTCGCTGTTGCTACTGTTTTTGATTCTGGTACCCTGCATCTTGCATATAAATGTATCTAATTTGAGGAGGGGGAGAAGAATAACAAAATGCTGAACAAAGACAGAGGATGACCCATTGCAACAATGATACTCACGAGACACTATGTGGGAAATGAACGGTGGGGGGAGAGAAGTGGGGGAGGGGAGGGATAGTGGGAGAACAACAAACAAGGGTATAACAATCTCAGCAAGAATTGTATTCATGACCTTCCTCGTATGACCGTAAGCCCTCTATATAGCAGCTTTACAATAATTTTGTAAGAAGAGTGCTTTGTTCTGACATTATTTAGCAAACCCCATCACTCTTCCTCTTCCTGCCACCTCATTTCCAAAATAATCTCCCCAAGCATCATTATTCCATTTTCCCATGTGTTCATAAAATATTTCAAAAATATTTACTTTCTTCACCCTTGCTGTTACCCTTCGGCCTTTCACTTGACCCCACCCCTCAACAGAAGCTGTTTCACATCTCCTCATGTTTTCAGTTCATGCGAATCACTCAACTAAACATTTCAAATGGTTGTATAAGTAATGGACTTAGTGGTTTGAGTATCTGACAGAGGAGGGTATAGACAATGACGTAGAGGCAAGGATTTGGGACAGGGAGCAGAGAAAGAGTCCCAGAGATAGTATTTTATTAAGGCCCGAGGGGAGCATTGTTCTTGAAAGCTGAGATTGGACTAAAGACCGAAAGGGCTCTGATTCTGGCTTCATAGTTAGTGTTAGGTAAGATATTTCTTTTCATATCGCCTTTTAATTTACAGCTAAATATTTACTATTTTATGATTTATGGTAGTAATTTTTACTGAATCAGCACAAGCAAAATGCAATATAAAGAAATTACTTAGTCATTTTCAGTTGAAGATATATACTCTTGCCTTAGAATCTACTGAAAAAAGTTTTGGAAGACTTAAGTGAGAGTGTTGGAAAATATCTTTATCTAAATGTATAAAATAATGATTATACTAAATAAACATATCTAATACCTTGAAATTATCATAGAGTTTTACAGGCAAGTAAAGTAGTTACTATTATTAAAGTTACATTCATTTGTCCTTTGTGCTCATACTGGGGTTCAAATTCAAGTTCTTCCACATCTTTTTCTCTCCTGGCTGGGGTTCTACCGTTTGAATCATAACTTCAGTATTGATTTTTTCTGGCTAATTGGAGATAATAGTCTAGTGTTTTGTTTATCTCAGCTAAATTTAAATTGTAATTCTCAGCCTCCAGAGTACCTAGGATTATAAACATAAGCCACTGAGCCTGACAGAAAGAGTAGTAAAATATAATTAATTGATATTTACAGATAGGATTCCTTATCTAAAGTGTACATGTAAGTGTATAAGAATTTGCAAACAGAAATGCTTTTCTGAATTATAAATCTATTAAGCTTCCATGAACTCAGAAAATCAAGGCGGTAGAAAGAATATATGACCGTATTTTTTTTATTTCTAAAAATTCTGATGTTAATTAGAAGTACCACTGACAGACACTAATTCCGTGTTTTGCAATTACATTTATTTTCTGGTTACTTATGAGTGGTATTTAAATTTTGTGAGCTTATTATTAAGAATCTTTTATTCAATGAATTATTAATAATAGAAATTAGAAGACTGAATATTGCAAGTATATTTTAAATTACTTAATGTTGAAATTTAATTATTATTAAATATTCACAGTTAAATTATTAAAATTGAGTTTAATTGAGCATCTAATTAAATTTCAATCCTAAATAAACACAGATATAAACATTGTCTATTTTTCTCTTCAGGTGCAGATCACAAACAAATTGTTAATGCCCAGAAATTTATAATGTATGTGACAGCTTATTCCTAAAACATCGTAAGTAATTTCATTTACATGTAATTTCTCTCCTCTGTGTAAACTACAAGTGTGCATTTTTGTATATGAGTATACTTTTAAAATACTTCAGTTCTGACATGGGTCATGCTCACTCCAATTATAATTTTAAACACCAATAGATGACTCTAGGTCAACAAAAAATTTTGACTGAAGCTTTAAGTTGTTAATGGGAGCTAGCTTTTTAAGAATTTACTACAAGTTTTTTTTTAAAAAGCACACATTCTAAAAGTCTACCTTTTGTTGTAAATGTGACAGCCTCATCTCCAGCTTTAGAAAACTATATCATGTTTGGTTAGTACAAAGGTATATGTTAGTTACAAAGATATAAAAGCTTATTCTTTTCTTACTTGATTGGAAAGATTGCCAAAAGCAATGGTTTACCTGAGAAAATTTCAAGTATTTCCCCACTATAAGCTAGAATTAGGTCTAGAATTAGTTCATATTCATGTCAACATTCTCAGAGATGATCATAAGTCCTGGAACAAAGGGATTTAATTCATAAGCAATTGTTGATGGATCATAAAGGAAACACAGAACAACAAGGAAGAAGGGAAACAAATATATGATTTTTCAATACATGCAATCAAGTCTACTGATGGAGTACTTGTAACAAGAATCTGTCTACCATTTAGTAGACACGTTCTTATGACACGATTTCATTTTAATCAAAACATTTAAAAGAAGAAAACTCTCAGCATACAAAATTCTGATACATGCAAAAGATAATCTCTTAGAAACTTTTAGTGGCTACCTTGAGGAAAACTTAAATAATAGCAGAAGTGAAAAATACAAAGTTGCCACCTGGAATTATTAGAATATAGCAAAATAGAATATAGTGAAGTAAAGAGAGTCCAGCCAGGACTTCAACTCTGGCAATCTTACAACTAAAGTGCACAATTTTATTTTTCAAATTCCATTTGCCTCTCTCCAATTTATCTTTCAAAGGATGAGATAAGAATAAAATATAAGTGATCAAATCAGGTCTTCCTATAATTATGTAGTTTTAAAAATCACTAATAAGATACAGGTATTTATCATCTTCAGAAAATAAATAAGGAATATATAATTATATAGTTTGCCAGGGAATATGAAATAAGAATACCATGGACTAGGTATTTTCCATCTATGACACTTGCAGATATGGTTATCTTTGTAATAAAAATTAATAAAGCATTTTGAAAATTACATTACTCAGACACATTGCAACCTAAAATTAGCACTCAATTTAATAGGAAAAAATGAAGAGATGCTATCATGCCAAAGACAAAAAGGAAATAAGAAAGTGAAAATTCTTGGCACATATATTGACAGTGGTAAATACATAATATTAATGTTGAGTTCACACAATGGTTCTATGTCATTTTTCAATTAACTAAAGAAGACTAACGTTAGCCAAGTAGTTCCTCGTGAGTTTTTAATCACATTATTTCTGACTACTAACCAACATTCTGTTCCAATAATGGAAAACATTTACTATCTTAGTGAACTTTATATTACCTATTCAGATAATTAATTACCTATCTTAGAGAAAAGACAGAAGGACACAGGCAATTAGTATAGGCTGATAACAATACAATCTTATCTCGGAGATAAAACCATAACTTCCTTCAAGTCTTCCCCCAAAATAGAAATGAGACTTTATGAAAATCATGTCAAGAAACAGAAGATGATTTAATGCAAAAACTGTGATATCAAAGAAGTATATTTTTAAAAATATGTGGAATAATTAAACAACAACAAATAATAACAGTAATAACACATTACATTACATTTAAGAGGAATTTTATGGAAGTGTGAATATTACTTTGTGTCTTTATTAATATAATTTTATTAATATTAAGGTATACAGAGGATCTACTATTTCATAACTCAGGTAATGAGTACATTTTTGAACACTGTCACCTCCTCATTTGCTCTTCCCTCCCCCACTTTTCCCCTTCCATCCCTGCCCACGCAGTGTATAATTCATTTCACAGTGCATACTAAATACCATGAGTATATTTGTTTACCCTTTTCCTCTCACTGCACTCTTCTTTTGTTTTACACACACACACACACACACACACACACACATGACAAACCAAAACCAAACACCACTGTCATCACCACTATCAACAACCACAACAACAGAAAGCCTCCTTTCCATTTCATGGGATTTGTTTCGATAAATAGCATTTTCAATGTTTAGAGGAGTTACACCTTCAGTCTCACTGTTTATGTGTGACTATGTAAAGTCCTGTATAAGTTATCATGTCCAGTTGAATTTTAGATACCATATGTCATTTCTTACCTGCCTGGATTTCATTTTGCATTAAATAGGATCTAGATTTTTACACTCCTTATCACCCTATGTATTACAGTTTTAGTATCTAAGATATGCATTAAATAATATTTTCTCCTGATAGGCTTGTGTCCCCAGCTTGGTGAAAACTTCTTCAGTAAATGTAGTACTTTCCCCTGCATTGTTAATTCTATATATTCTTTACTTAGTGGTAATATGTTTAATGAACTGTAAGAATCGTCATGTCAGAGATGGCATCCATGTTTGGTCCTCATGTGTGTCTTGTCAGGTACACAATTAAACACAATAAATACTTGTTAAATTCACAAACGGGGTATATAAATCATACATCCACTGTGATACCTATTTCTGTAGCATTTCTGTTTCTTTTTCTTCAAGACAAATGGATTATTCTCCTCTAATTGCTTTAATCACGTTTCTCTTTCACAGATCATGTGAATTTAAAAAGCACATTTTAAATTCTTCTATAATGGCTGTAGCAATCTAATTAACTCTGCTGTTGCAATGACGTTTTACAGGGAAAAATCATAATTTCATGCATAATTTCAATGTATATATGTTCCCTGAAAACCAACTGAGCTTATGTTACCACCCCTGCTTAGTAGAGCTCAAACTCACTAATCAGTATTAAATTTACATGGCTGTTGATTACTTTCTCTAAGCATTTGAGTTCATGTTCTGGAAATTTAGTAAGTAGATTCTTTTATATATTTTGGGGGGGGAGGTCTGGTCGTGGGGCCTGAACTCTGGGCCTGGACTCTGTCCCTCAGCTCTTCAGCTCAAGGCTAGCGTTCTACCACTTGAGCCATAGCACCACTTCCAGCTTTTTTCTTTTTTGCTTATGTGGTGCTGAGGAATCGAACCCAGGGCCTCATGTGTGCAAGGCAAGCGCTCTACCACTGAGCCACCTTCCCAGCCCATAAGTAGGTTCTTTTTAACTGAAGAATTTTCCTAAGTTATTTTTGAATGGCAAACATTGGGAATGTATGGTTGTTTCCATTATTTTAGCTCAAAGTACTGTAATCTACATTAAATTCCTGAGTGTTCTGTATATCAAATTATAGTTCATTTCATGAAATGAAGGATATAGCCATAAATCTCTTTGAGACAAATTCTTCTTTACCAGGGTATTTTTTATCAAACTATATTGGGAAAATGCCCTGGAGGTGTTTCGAAACCATTGCTTTGAACAGACAGTGTTTGGGGCAAATAAGATCCTTTCAAGGCCTTTGTCTATCTGACAGTCTGTAAAGTATCAGGTGAAGCAAATGGCAGAGCTCAAAAAGCATTTCATAGTCTCAAGTTTGGCTTCATCATTCCACTGAGAAAATATCTTCACAGTGACCTGGATTTATTTTTTCAATGCATGCTTCTGACTTTCCCAGAATCATTTTCTGAGTAGAAAAATGGTCTTGACCTCTTAACATGTCATCAAAATTCTATTAAAAATCTAAAGTGAGCCCTGTTATTCATCCATCACTCTTATTCTTTCAGTAGATGGTAAGTATCAACTCCAATATTCACTCAGCAAACTCCTGAAATTGGACACTGAATACATTTGGAATGTTTTCATCTTTCACATCCCTGTAGAATCTACCGAATACTAATCCTACCCGTTTGTTACCTCCTATATTTTTTTCCTCTCATTTTCATTAACAAAGTCAATTTAGGTCCTGACAAGCACCCAGTCCCATAACAAATATTGCACATTTTAGGGTTTTAATACAGCATCAACTCTTCCAGATGCAAAATTCTTCTTCTGTTTAGTTATTTATTTTTTTAAGAGACAAATGATGCCAAAATTTAGTGGTCAAAAGAAGAATCATTTTTCTGACCATGAGATTGTGAAGAATAGACATTTTAGCAGGCCTTGGATAATTGATTTGCTTTTTCTGGTAGGTGTTAATATGGGTCATCTGATGACATTCAACTGGTGGAATGGCTACTCTGGAGAAACTGAGATATATTTATTCTTGAGATGTTTCAGTTCTCTGATAGGAGTTATTAGTAGACTGGTATCATTTGAGGCTATGAACCAGAATAAATACTGGTTTATTTTCCAACAAAATATGTTTATGATGGTGAGACTTGCTCAATGGCATATTTCAAGTAAGAAAAGTGATCTAGGGAATGAGAAAAAAGTTTCATAGCTTTGTATCAGTTAATGTTGATATTTAAAACAACATCATTTCTTTAATGAACTATGTGCCAAGGAATACTCCAAACTTCTTTGAACAAAAGGAAACCAAATGCAGGTATTAGATCTCAAGAGAAACTGTAACTCTTGTGCCGCTTTTGACTTTGCTTCTTCCATCAGGAAAACTGAATACAGGGACATGTCTATATAAAGAGGGTAGTGGTTATACAGGGGTACATTCAGGGAACAGGAGAAGTAAATTAACTGAGCTAAACATGTCACCTTTTATGAATAAATCTCATAACATACCTCCAAAACATATGTCTCAAAAGAAGTCAAACCACATATCAGACTCAGTGTATATAATTGCAAAACTAAGAAAACTGATGTAATTCATCAGTTACATGAAGATCAAAGTAAAAGTACAACTAACCAGAGAATGTGTGTACAATACAAAGAGATATACAGGTGCTTCTAAAATACCCTTGCTAAGCTGGGTGCTGGTGGTTCACGCCTGTAATCCTAGCTACTCAGGAGGCTGAGCTCTGAGGACCACCATTCAAAGCCAGCCATGGCAGGAAAGTCTGTGAGACTCTTATCTCCAATAAACCACTAGAAAACTGGAAGTGGCACTGTGGCTCAAGCAGTACAGTACTCACCTTGAGCTGAAAAGTGCTGGGACAGTGCCCAAGCCCAGAGTTCAAGCCCCATGACTGACTAGATAAATAAACAAACTAAAATAAAATAAACAACAAAAAATACCCTTGCTAGCTTTGGGCAAGCCTTGGGAGTACTGATTTAGTTTCCATATAATTGATCATATGCATTTAGATTTTTCAGATGATTTGCAAGACAGCAGAAGAAAGAGCTGCTGGAAGTGAATGCTGATTGCAAGTTGATGACTAGCAACAATATGGAGAACTGAATGACAAATGTCATATAAACTAGGCCTAGTCAGTTAGAACATCCATTTATAGTTCATCAAGATACCATTCTTGATTTGCAGAAAGAAAGAGAACTGCTAAGAAACCTGCATATCACCTTGCTTCCCAGATTTTCTGCGTCCTTCCTACAGGAAAATTAGCTGTGAATCTGAGCTTCAGTCCAAATCTGCCTATTGCTTACAAAATTAGAATAAGGAAATTTGATCAGATAATTTTAATTGCTGCTGATCTTCAGCTAAGATATCGGGCTACTTGTTTTCATCTTAAGTGATGGTTCTTCCCAAGAGACTGCATGATAATGTTACACTGGACATTGCTGAATGAACCCTGTTAAATTCTCTGAATCGCATTGACATCAATTTTAGGGCAAAAATGGTTTCTAATTCTATTTCTGCAAATAGCTATTAGGATTTGATTTAGAATATCCGCTACTTGTGCAGTCTAGTAAAAGGCTTTTTAAAATGCGGTTATGACTGGAAATAGATAATATTGTTCTCCTTGCACTTTTATCGACAAATTCATAACTCATTCTCAAGCAGCCTGAGTGAAGCCCATGAGTGTGGAGATAGCTCGCTAATGCAGCCGTCCACCACCATCCACCCTGCTGCCCACCCCTCACTTGGTACATTTTACACTCTCCATTTTCATCAAATGGAAGCAAACTAGATTAAACAGATTTATCAATCTAAAAGATTCCTGGTAGTACTCAATAGCAATGTTTTCATTTCTGAGCTTACTTTAAGACACAAATGGACTGAAGTACTGGGTAAACATAACAAGAGCTGCATATTTGGTATGATGGCTCTAAAAGCTTTTGGGAGATAAATATTAATACTATGTAAGCAATTCTACACTGTTTTAAGTACAAATTTATATGTAGGAACTTTAGAGAATCAATTCATAGAGATGGAACAGCAACAAGGAGAGTGGAAAGATAAATAAATTATACACAAACAGTAGGAGAGCTTCTGAAGATGGGAAATGCCATTGCTCCGAGACTGAGGGCTTTTTGCACCAGTGTGTGTAAATTGTGCCTCGAATAGGTTGTCTCTACACTGGTAACTTAAGGCTATTTTTGCCGAGAAGCTACGAAATTTCTTTAAGAATATTTAAAACTTAAAGCCCATAAAGAACACCTCCAGTCACGGAGATAGTCAAAGAACGGATCAAAGATGTAGCTTTTCTAGTTTACTATTCCAGCTGCCGATGACTAGATGGCTCTAAGTGTAAATCAAAACACTTACAAGCTGCATGCCCAAATCTGTGGCTGCTCACCCAGCATTGCCCTCAAATCTCATTGCAGTCTTCCTTTGAATGGAATGATTGATTGATTATTCACAGCTTGCATGACTCCATGCTGCCCAGATCCTTCCCTGTTCTCCACACCGAGGTTGCATCATTGACTTCCTGCCAGCCACTTTACTGCCAGGACACTGAGTGACATTTAATGATCTTTCAACATGACAGTGTCACATTCATCACTCTTTATCACTCCTGACAGACTCAAATTCAAATGAAAACATGAAATGGAGACTGACTTCAATCCAAGCTCTGGTATGCTTTTGAATTGACACAGATTCACCAAAGCTGACTACATACATAGAAGAGTAAATAACCTGAGGCTTAAAAATAGTTTAAAAAATTGCACTTCTAAGACTGTCCTGAGAAATTAAGGACAGGGATGTTGTTTTTACAAAAATAAAATAGAGGCAGAAATTATATTATCTCAATGGCCATTCCAACTAATGTCAAATATTACAGGAGGCTGGGTAAGGCTATTCACTCCTATAATCCTACTTCTCAGTGAAAATTTGGAGAACTGTGGTTCGAAGAAAGCCCTGGAAAGAAGTTTTCATGCTCTCCTCTCTATCGATAAAAGCCAGACAAAGTAGTGCATCTCTGTAATGCCAGCTACATGGGGTAGGACCTGAATCAAGGTCAGCCTGCACATAAATGATAGATCCTTCTCCCCCAGAAAGGGCTTGGAGCAGGGCTTAATAAAAGAGTACCTATAAGGTCCTGAGCTAAATGTTACAGTATAAGAATGTATGCATATACATAATATACACATATACTATATATAGTTAAAGTATGTTTATTAGATGTACAGGGGGTTTCATAGTTTTTTTCCCACACATGATTACAATATAGCCTGTCAAATTCACTCAGTCCACCTTCCTCATCCCCTTGGCCCTCTTTTGTTTTGGGGAGGAGAGGAATATTAGTCATGGGGCTTGAACTCTGGGCCTGGTCACTGTCCCTGAGCTCTTCAGCTCATGGCTAACACTCGACCACTTGAGCCACAGCGCCACTTCTGGTTTTCTGGTGGTTAATTGCAGATAAGAGTCTCACAGATTTTCCTGTCTTGGCTGGCTTTGAACTGAGATCTTTAGATTTCAGCCTCCTGAGTAGCCAGGATTATAGGATTAACTAGGATTAAGGCATGAGCCACCGGAGCCTAGTCTCTTTGCCCTCTTCTAAAAACAATTTTGACAGATTTTATTGCTTTATATTGGAACACTTATACAAAGGACTTTGGTCATGTTTATCTTTTATATCCCTTATATGATCCTACCTCCTCCCGCTAGATTGAACCTGCCAATAGAACTTGAATACATTTATTTTAGTATACTATTTTGCCTTATTGCACAAATGTCGTAATTTGTATATGTGTGGTTACAATGTTCTTGAGAATTGAAGAACACACAAAAATATTGAACATTTAGGAGAAAATAAGTATCAGTATAATTGCGTAGCACTGGCCTACATCCTTTCTTCTTCTGAATCATGCATTATGTTTATAATACTTTATATTTTAAAAGAATGCTTGTTTATTCTCATAACATTCACATGTGCACACACACAAATACAAATATCTCTATGGTAATAGGGTGTTACTAACCTATCCCCAAATGGTTTAACCTAGTACTTGTTAAAGTATATGTAAAGAAAAACTAGAAATGTGGTATCTGAGGGAATAGCCCTTGATATTCTTTAATGAATAAAATAATGCTAAGATGCATGTCTGTGGGCATGCTGGACTCCCTTGAGAACACATTGGCTAAAGTTTTGAGAATTATTTGATCCTCATGTGTACCCTATAGTCAACACCGCAAAACAACCTAACATCTACTTTTGTGCAGGGGATAGTTACCAGAAAAATAAAAGTTTCTTGAAATATGGAGAAGGACCACTGCTACCCACTCCTATCAGGCGCTTCAATATCCTTGCTTTTGGAGATGGAAACAGTGTACCCAAAGGAACTCTCTTAGTTTGGGAAAAGGCAACACATTAGCTTCAGCACTTCCTTGTTAGAGTTCTCTGTACATATCAACATGAGAGACTTTGCTCTCCATGTTTGTAAGTTACCTGGATGTTCCTCACTTTCTGTATTGACCCTGCACAAAATAAAATCTAATACACCAGAAAAAAATCATAAGAAGTTACTAGAACCTTCCTTTCCCCATTGTCAAGATAGTAATTACACAAAAACATCATATCCCAAAGAAAGAACACAAGACGCTGCGGTGCTCAAGGTGTACTTCCTAAAGTGGATTCCTAGATCGAACCAGTTATCATGGAGCTCTACGAACTTATCTCCAAGTGGGAGCTAAGTTTTAAGTATTTTGTGGACTGCCATTTGGCTATGTTCAATGACAATATAGCCCTACAGTAAAACCAGAAATGATAAAGCAATTGTAAAGATACACAAAAGCTAGTAGAAGTCTTCCTGAGGAGATCTAATTTTTTTAAAAGCCATTCAAGCAAAAAAAAAAATTAAAAAGCCGTTATAGTAGAGTAATATAATAAAATAGCATCCGAAATGAAAACATAGGTAAGAGTATGGCATATTTTTCTTTGTAAAAGATAACTTATTGGTGAAAGAAAAATAACTGCTGGGGACAGTAATAAACAGAGTTGCCACTCCACTAATTCCCTGAATATCTCTTGGCACAGAATCTCTACTTAGGTCACTAAATTATCATAGTCACAACAACCCACAGATATGTCCAGTTTCTCACGAGACCAGTAACTAATTTAGTTCTTCAGAACAAGTTGTAAAGAGATCTATTTGGTATATCAAAATAATCCTCGACAAAGAATGCTTAAATATTTATTCTGAACAAAGGAAAGTAAATTCAGAGTATCACATATATTATTAACATTGCACAAGTAAAAAAAAATAACTTGTTGGAACAGAAATGAGTGATGACAGGCTGTATGTATGTGAAACTGCAAGTTATTTGTAATGGTTTATTTATGAAAACATTGAGCAGAGATGTCTATAATCATGATTCTGTACAGGAATGTGATAGTAGTGCTAATTTTGAACAACCCTGCATCACACAGGTGAATATTACATTATAAGATTAGCTAGTATTCTCTGAATCATCATATAACTCTGTAACAGAAGTAACAGATCTGCGTGTTTTCTGAATCATTGCACCGTGAAACAGCATGAACATCAAACTTAGCATATGAACCCAATGATATAGATTTGTTCAAGGACTCTTGCTGTGAAAAGTAATTGAAAATATTGTCAATTTTCTCACTTTCGCAAGACATGTCATTTCAGACAAAGCTCCAATATTTTCACAGCTGCTGATTCATCCTTTATTCCATTCACTTAATGTGAGAATGTAGCAAATACAGTGATTTTTTTTGTCGTTGTTTTCCCCATAAAGTTTGGCTTTGTATTGGAAACAATAACTTCCTCCATTTAGTTTGTATGAGAAAGAAAATAGTTTTGTTACCAATATGCCAATTATCATTGAATGTTTATAGTAGAATCAATGTAAAGAGTTTTTACATTGTATTTAGAAGTTCCTTTAACCCTGTTTGAATATGGTATGCATAAGTATTGAGTATTTAAATGAATTATTTAAGTCAATGTATTGTTTAATCAAAATATGCTTGACTTTTCTACATCCGTTGCCATTGTATTACAGTCATTAAAATTGCAAACACATTTCAAAATTTAGCTAGTTTTGTTTTTCCACTTTAAGAAATAAGGACAGTGGATACAAAAAAAAAAACAACAACATACAAAAAAACCAGCCAGTACAATGCTTGGATTGATTATTTTCTACCAAGAATGGGGTTCTGTTTTGATTTTTTTGACTCTTGTCTTTTCCATGATACAATCAGCCTACAATTTTCACTCACATTCTTTACTTAAAAGAGCAAAATTCAATTTGTACTCTTGACCCTACTTCCATTTGTCATCTCCTTTCATGACTCAGGTTAGTGTACTATACTGATATTACTATTTATGTGTTCAAGAAAATTATATGGCATTTTTCTCACCCTTTCTGACTTATTTCTTTTAGCAAAATATTGCATAATTTTGTCCATATATTCACTAAGTACAATGTCTCCTATTGCCATAATGTGTTTTTTATATTTTCAAGGTGATGTACAGAGGGGGTACAGTTCTATAGATAAGGTAATAAATACATTTCTTCAAACTTTTTCCCTCTTACCTCATTTTTCTCCCTCTTTCCTACCCCTTACTTTCCCCCCAAGTTTGTACAGATCATTTCCAACATATTGTCTTGTGAGTCTCACTGCTGCATTGGTTCCCTCCTTGTCTTTTGTCTCACAATTCTATTGCTCCCCTTCCCTTCCCTAATTAAGATAAATATATATATATATATATATACATATATACAATATTTTATTCTTTTTTTTTCAAGGTGGACTTAGGTTATTTTCATGTGTTGCCTATAGTAAGTGGTAGTACCAATAGAATAGTATTTCAGTTATATCTATGAAATACTAATTTTATTTCTTATGGGGATATACCTAAAATATAAAACACTGGATAACACATTAGCTCAATTGCAAATATGTGAACCACATCCATAAAATTCATCGTAATAGCTGTACAATTTAAAAATCTTTCAGTGTTTCATTTAACCTGCATTATTTCTTATTTGACATTTCTTTTTTTTGGGGGGGGGTCCAGTCGTGGGGCCTGAACTCTGGGCCTGGGCGCTGTCCCTCAGCTCTTCAGCTCAAGGCTAGCACTCTACCACTTGAGCCACCTTCCCAGCCCCCCTATTTGACATTTTTTAATTTTTGAATAACATGGCAATTGTAGGTAATAACTCAATGGAGCCATAAGGAATCCATTAATATCAATCATCTTTGCAGAATCTGATTGATCATGATTATATCTTCATTGGAAATTGTCTATTAAGGTTTATCCATTTTTAGTAGGTTATTAGGTATTTTATTTTTTTGTTTGAAAATACCATACAGAGGGGTTCAATTACATGAGGAAGGTAATGAGTACATTTCTTATCAAGCATTGTTGCCTCCTTGTTTCCCCTTCCCATCCCTTCCCATATCTACCCCCCCATTCCCCTCTCCCGTGCCTAAGTTTTAAAGTTCGTTTTTCAACATAATGTCTTGTACATCTCATTGTTGCAGTGGGTCCACCTGTATCCCTATTTTTTCCCTTCCCCTCCACAAATTATACCAACATCAAATACAGTGAAAACAGGGGTTATACTGTGGGGGAGGGACACACAAAGCAACAAAGAAATCACCTTATAAATATGTTAGAAACAATGGCAAGAAAAAAAAAACCATTTGAGTCCTTATCTTGGGGTTCATTTCACCTAACATCAACTTATCTATTTTAATTGTTTGTGTTTTCCTGATATTAGTCATTGGTAGGTTCCTTTCATAGTTTATCAATTAATCCTTTGTGGTATAAGGTTTCCAAGACCCTGGGTTGGTTCCCGTTCCTTGAATGATTCCTTTGTTCCTGAGAGCTTGTAAGTGGGGGATGTGCTATGTGTTTACCTTCATTTATTTGACTAAAATTTCAACTTCAAAACAAATATCATTGCCAAGGACAACAATAAGATTTTCTCCTAAGTCAGCAACCCCACCAGGACCTTTGTAGCTTACTATTATTATTATTATTAATTTTAATTTTAGTTATGTACATGATATATATTCTGGTCTAATATAGTTATGTTAAGAAATATTTCTCCTTACAAAAGTCTCATGGAGTGAAGTATTGGCTCCCATCTAGAAGACAATAAGGGATTGTGAGAGTGCCAGCGATCTGATCTACGCATTGATAGCCTGATGATCATGTGATGTGATAATAGCAAGTGGTGGAGATTAGGAAGAGCAAAGAGGAGGAAGCAGATCACTGGGCCATGCCTCCCTCCATCTTGCTTTCTTTTCCTGGCCACCATGAAGAGAGGAGTTTTGATTGTCCTTACACCATGATTATCACCTCCATCTCAAATCCAGAAATAATAGAAACAATAAATATGAAAAGAACCTTTTGACACTGTAAGCCAAATAAATCTGTTCTCTGAAAGTTACCCTTCTTGATCATTTTGTCATAGCATTAGAAAAGCCCGGAGTCCTACTTTTTTTGGTGAGGGAAGTAGGTCATGGGGTTTGAACTCAGGGGCTGGGTGCTGTCCCTGAAAGTTTTTGCTGAAGTCTAGCGCTCTACCACTTCAGCCACAGCAACACTTCTGGTTTTCTAGTGGTTAATTGGACATAGAATCTCAAGGAATCTCCAGCTTGGGCTGGTTTCAAAGTGTGATCCTTGGATCTCAGCCTCCTGAGTAGCTAGGATTAAAGGTATACTTCATGTTTTTACATATGGATACACAATTTTCACCACATCTTCTTTCAGATGGTATTTTCTTTTTAAGATTATAAAAAATTTAGTTGCAGCATATGTTTGTGTACATTCCTAGGATTTTCCATTCCTATTGGTCTAAAATTTCCACATTTTTGTTAGTTTTTAAATTCAATTTGTAATCAGAGCAAAAGAGGCCTCCAGGACCTTCTTGTCAATGTTGCTTTATTATATTTGATTTCTTTTTTTGGTGCATGAGAAATGGAGTCATTTGTATATTTATGTCACATTTTGTTTTTGAATACATGAAAATATGAGATGTTGACAACAATGTGCTAAATCCTTGTGTCACTTTAGATAATATGGACATTTAAGAATATTATATTTGTAATTCACAAAAAATTCTTCCTATTTGTGACTTTTCCACATTTGTTGAACAATGTTTTATAGCTTTCAGTGCTTAACTTTCTATGTTAAATTTTACATCTAAATATTTTGTTTCTGATGGTACGTGAAATTTGTGTTATGTTTTTCAATTTCTTTTTACATATTATGTTTGAATTCATATGGGAAAGATCATTGTCTATTGAATTTGTTCCCCTGTTTTAATAAATTCATGTATTCTGAAGGAATTTTCCTTTTTAGAGACATCTCTAGGACTGCACATGTGGAAGGAAGTCATCTGTGAACACACATAATTCCCTTTCTCTTCTTATTTTCTTTTGTGGTAATGAAAAATATTATATAATCATTATAACAGTAGGGTATTTTAAATAAATAATTATTATACCCAAGAAAATAAAGATCATATTGGTAAACAGGATGCTATAATATTTTAAATTAATATAAAATGCCATGAAAATATTTGCAGTGGAGCAAGAGAAAAAAAAATCACTTTCAAGTAGTGTCTAAATTTGTGACTTTTGAAAGCAATCCTATTAAGGAAGAATGAAAAGTATATTGATTTAAACAGGTGGTAACTTCCTGAAATATATATGAGCATTTGCTTTCACTTTGTCCACCAAGACCAGTGAGTAAAGCAGGTATATATGTGCGTAAAAACGAGAAACGTATCAGACTGAATGAAAATATGAGATATAATTGTGGATTACATTTGATTTTTTCATAAACTATTATGAAAACTTTTAAACACTGAAAAGTACCAAAAACTATTTAATGCAGAAATGAATTGTATGAAGGAGAGATAGAGTTTACAATCTCAGGATAAGAGCAGACTATATAGAAGAAATAGTAAGAGTTATGATTTTAATTATCTGAACTCATTTTTTAAAAAAATACTAGAATGATAATTTTGAGATATGGTTAATTACAAAGAGTTTATTAGTGAAGATAGTCTTACAGTTTGAAATAAAACAGGCAAAAACAACACTCAATTCCCTCTGTGTTTTCCAATAATATAAACTTATACTCACAAAATTCAAATACACCTCTATAAAAAATGTAGCACTAGGAAATATCCAGATACTACAACATCTGTTCTCAATGCAATATTGCCTTTTATTCTTACTTATTCATTGTAAAGCAAGTGTTTACCTCCTATAGTTAGAAAGGTAAAACTGTCAAATCTGAGCTGGAAATAATAAATTCTATTCATCATAAGCCAAGAATATATTTAATTTTATGTGTTTATTTTTGCTTAATTCTGCTTTCTACACAGTTGAAGTTTAGTAATGAAGGTAAAGTTTTGAAAATTGATATATTTTCAAATGGTAAAAAGGCTGAAAACATTTTGTTACATCTAAGTCTCTAAGGATATCAAACACAATCCACTTTAAAACACAGTAAATTCTTTTTGAAATTGAAGCTTAGTTTTAATGCCTGCGATATTTGAACATGTATACTCAATAAAATTATTCAGTGGGAAACTTAAGTTGTGGTTTTATTCAAATATTAGAAGCCTGTGATAAGATTTAAAGCTAAAATCTAAGAGCAAGTCCAAGATGAATAAGAAAGAAAGTCAGTTCTTTTGAGTCCAAATATAAGTAGCTTAATAAAAATATTGACAGTGACGATCCTTACATATTGTGGTCATATTACATATTAATTTTTTCTAATATACGTAATAATAACAACAAAATAAAATATTTAAGGTTTTAAATATATATATTTTATTGTGAAAATACTGTACAGAGGGGTTACAAATACATGGGCAAGATAATGAGTACATTTCTTATCAAGCATTGTAGCCTCCTCCTTTGTTTCCCCTTCCCATCACTTCCCATCCTCCCCCTGTCCTCCCACTCAATCCTCCCCCCCCACCAAAGTTGTAAAGTTCATTTTTGACATAATGACTTGTACATCTCATTGTTGCACCTGTATCCCTATTTAAACGATTTGTTTTTCCCCTTCCCCTCCACAAATTATACCAACATCAAATACAGTGAAAGCAGGGGTTATACCGTGGGGGAAGGACATACATAGCAACAAAGAAATCATCTTATAAATGTGTTAGAAACAATCTCATGAAAGAAAAAAACATTTGAATACATATCTTAGGGCTCATTTCCCTAACATCACCTTATCTGACCTTTTCTGCTTGACTCAAACATATACTAGTTATTGCAAATAAGGGACACCATGGGAGCTATGTTTCTTTGGGCCTGGCTTACTTAACTTAATAGAATTTTTTCCAAGTCTTTCCATTTCCTAACAAATGGGGCAATGTCA